>NC_079479.1:10331611-10634642 GCF_026230105.1 Diorhabda sublineata
AATTTATCTATTTTTCGATTATTAATGGTCCAAAAACTATAAGAATAAGAATATAGTACGAAACTATTCACGAAAATTGATTGTTTTTCATCGATTTCATTTTAAGCTATGAAAACTGAAAAAAATCATTCTTTTTGGATTTTTTTTTAAATTGTTTATTAATTTATGTAGAATACAAAAAATATATCTGAGATATATATATATATCTGATAATGAGATAATTTTTTGTAAAGGATTATTTTGCAAAACCGTTTTTTTTACGATTTAAAACAGTAAAACTATGAGAAATTTTCATTCCAGCTATTTCTACTAATTTTTTTTATAAATCCGCCGTAAAATGGAACATTTTGAGACCAAGATCATTAAAATCCATCCATTTTTCGATTTTCTAGAACCAACCTAACCTAGCCTAACCTAACCTAACCTAACCTAACCTAACCTAACCTGACCAAAAAACCAGGTGACTGCGAAAGTGTATAATTACCATAATTTTTTGTAAAGGATTATTTTGCAAAACCGTTTTTTTACGATTTAAAACAGTAAAACTATGAGAAATTTTCATTCCAGCTATTTCTACTAATTTTTTTTATAAATCCGCCGTAAAATGGAACATTTTGAGACCAAGATCATTAAAATCCATCCATTTTTCGATTTTCTAGAGCCAACCTAGCCTAGCCTAACCTAACCTAACCTAACCTAACCTAACCAAAAAACCGGGTGACTGCGAAAGTGCATAATTACCATAATTTTTTGTAAAGGATTATTTTGCAAAACCGTTTTTTTACGATTTAAAACAGTAAAACTATGAGAAATTATCATTCCAGCTATTTCTACTAATTTTTTTTATAAATCCGCCGTAAAATGGAACATTTTGAGACCAAGATCATTAAAATCCATCCATTTTTCGATTTTCTAGAGCCAACCTAACCTAGCCTAACCTAACCTAACCTAACCTAACCAAAAAACCAGGTGACTGCGAAAGTGTATAATTACCATAATTTTTTGTACAGGATTATTTTGCAAAACCGTTTTTTTTACGATTTAAAACAGTAAAACTATGAGAAATGTTCATTCCAGCTATTTCTACTAATTTTTGTTATAAATCCGCCGTAAAATGGAACATTTTGAGACCAAGATCATTAAAATCCATCCATTTTTCGATTTTCTGGAGCCAACCTAGCCTAGCCTAGCCTAACCTAACCTAACCTAACCTAACCTAACGTAACCTAACCTAACCAAAAAACCAGGTGACTGCGAAAGTGTATAATTACCATAATTTTTTGTACAGGATTATTTTGCAAAACCGTTTTTTTTACGATTTAAAACAGTAAAACTATGAGAAATGTTCATTCCAGCTATTTCTACTAATTTTTTTTATAAATCCGCCGTAAAATGGAACATTTTGAGACCAAGATCATTAAAATCCATCCATTTTTCGATTTTCTAGAGCCAACCTAACCTAGCCTAACCTAACCTAACCTAACCTAACCTAACCTAACCAAAAAACCAGGTGACTGCGAAAGAGTATAATTACCATAATTCTTTGTAAAGGATTATTTTGCAAAACCGTTTTTTTACGATTTAAAACAGTAAAACTATGAGAAATTTTCATTCCAGCTATTTCTACTAATTTTTTTTATAAATCCGCCGTAAAATGGAACATTTTGAGACCAAGATCATTAAAATCCATCCATTTTTCGATTTTCTAGAGCCAACCTAGCCTAGCCTAACCTAACCTAACCTAACCAAAAAACCAGGTGACTGCGAAAGTGTATAATTACCATAATTTTTTGTAAAGGATTATTTTGCAAAGCCGTTTTTTTACGATTTAAAACAGTAAAACTATGAGAAATTTTCATTCCAGCTATTTCTACTAATTTTTTTTATAAATCCGCCGTAAAATGGAACATTTTGAGACCAAGATCATTAAAATCCATCCATTTTTCGATTTTCTAGAGCCAACCTAACCTAGCCTAACCTAACCTAACCTAACCTAACCTAACCTAACCTAACCTAACCTAACCAAAAAACCAGGTGACTGCGAAAGTGTATAATTACCATAATTTTTTGTAAAGGATTATTTTGCAAAACCGTTTTTTTTACGATTTAAAACAGTAAAACTGTGAGAAATGTTCATTCCAGCTATTTCTACTAATTGTTTTTATAAATCTGCCGTAAAATGGAACATTTTGAGACCAAGATCATTAAAATCCATCCATTTTTCGATTTTCTAGAGCCACCTAGCCTAGCCTAACCTAACCTAACCTAACCAAAAAACCAGGTGACTGCGAAAGTGTATAATTACCATAATTTTTTGTAAAGGATTATTTTGCAAAACCGTTTTTTTTACGATTTAAAACAGTAAAACTGTGAGAAATGTTCATTCCAGCTATTTCTACTAATTTTTTTTATAAATCTGCCGTAAAATGGAACATTTTGAGACCAAGATCATTAAAATCCATCCATTTTTCGATTTTCTAGAGCCAACCTAGCCTAGCCTAACCTAACCTAACCTAACCTAACCAAAAAACCAGGTGACTGCGAAAGTGTATAATTACCATAATTTTTTGTACAGGATTATTTTGCAAAACCGTTTTTTTTACGATTTAAAACAGTAAAACTATGAGAAATGTTCATTCCAGCTATTTCTACTAATTTTTTTTATAAATCCGCCGTAAAATGGAACATTTTGAGACCAAGATCATTAAAATCCATCCATTTTTCGATTTTCTGGAGCCAACCTAGCCTAGCCTAGCCTAACCTAACCTAACCTAACCTAACCTAACCAAACCAAAAAACCAGGTGACTGCGAAAGTGTATAATTACCATAATTTTTTGTAAAGGATTATTTTGCAAAACCGTTTTTTTACGATTTAAAACAGTAAAACTATGAGAAATTATCATTCCAGCTATTTCTACTAATTTTTTTTATGAATCCGCCGTAAAATGGAACATTTTGAGACCAAGATCATTAAAATCCATCCATTTTTCGATTTTCTAGAGCCAACCTAACCTAGCCTAACCTAACCTAACCTAACCTAACCAAAAAACCAGGTGACTGCGAAAGTGTATAATTACCATAATTTTTTGTAAAGGATTATTTTGCAAAACCGTTTTTTTTACGATTTAAAACAGTAAAACTGTGAGAAATGTTCATTCCAGCTATTTCTACTAATTTTTTTTATAAATCTGCCGTAAAATGGAACATTTTGAGACCAAGATCATTAAAATCCATCCATTTTTCGATTTTCTAGAGCTAACCTAGCCTAGCCTAACCTAACCTAACCTAACCAAAAAACCAGGTGACTGCGAAAGTGTATAATTACCATAATTTTTTGTAAAGGATTATTTTGCAAAACCGTTTTTTTTTACGATTTAAAACAGTAAAACTGTGAGAAATGTTCATTCCAGCTATTTCTACTAATTGTTTTTATAAATCTGCCGTAAAATGGAACATTTTGAGACCAAGATCATTAAAATCCATCCATTTTTCGATTTTCTAGAGCCAAAAAACCAGGTGACCGTGAAAGTGTATAATTACCTATTTTAATGTTCTATTTGGGTTCGAATTAAATAAAAAAGAAACAATTGTGAAATGCACTTAGTGCAACACCTTTTTAGTGACATTTCCATTTGAAGGTTGGATGTGCAGATAAATACAATATTGACATTGATCAACTAATTCATCTAAGACAAGAAACAAAGGCACGAATTTATAAAGCAGCAATCAGACCTATAATAATTTATATATCAGAAACATCAAAAATCTTGGAGACCACAGAAGAGAAAATTGTCAGGTGGATCTCGGGAAAAACATTCTGAGACTGGAAAAGAAGCGAAAACATCAGAAGATTATGAGACGTAGATAACAGGAACTGGCCTTAGACCTATATTATGGAAGAAAGAAGAAGAATCATCTGATCACATTGGTTATTAAACTAGAAGATTGTAAAAATATTTCTTAAAACAAGTATAAGATGAAGAAAAATTTAAAAAATAACTAGATGCTCAATTTTTATGTTATCGATTGCTAACGTACGAAAAATATTCATTTCTTAGAGTTGTTTAATTGACTTTTACTTACAAACAAAATCTAGTAACAGGATATTGAATAGAGTTATGATTTAGTAATAGAGTATATAATCTTAGATAATAAATGAATAGTTACAAATTGATAATCCCGATCCAGACTCTCGATACGCACGTGCGCAGTCACCTCACCTCTCTGTCGCTTCTTTACCTGTCTGTTTTTGCAACAGTACATTCAACCCATAGTTCCGTTATGGGTTTTAATTAAACCAATAGGAATGCACAAACGTGAGAGTTAAGAGGCGGAGCTACATCCACATTGAAAAAGAAGAAATGTAATTCACTATCCATTTTTTGGTTATTTTTACTAATCTCTTACTAGGACCTGATTTAACCTAACCAAATTTGATATTCTGGTATATTTTGGAACTTTCATCACAATAAATCAAGTTAGTTCGATCTGGCGACGTTTCTTTTCAAAAGTCTAAAACTATATTTTCACAATTTTCCCTTGTTTTAATGGGAACCAACCAACCAAATTTTAGACAATGTATAAATACACTTTTTTTATCAGTTTACATTTACCATTTCTTTATTTAAGAAACAATATTTTGCAAAGTATCCAAAACGGTCCCAATTTGAACAGCTTATTTCGATTTCATTTGTTTTAAAAATGGCCCTCTACCTTTTTAAACGTATAAAATACTTAAAGTAAGTTGGTTTCATTTAACAGAAGGGGAAATTCTAAGAATATGGTCACAGAATATATTACAGGGATATGGCTTTAAATTTTAATGATGAATAGCTCAAGAATGAAACGTTGCCGTCGCTCGATTGGAGATTCGAGCGTATGCCAGAATCCCAAATTTAACAAAAATTTTAAATCTAGCTGAAAAAGTAAGTTTTTAATTGACTTTGCTTCCATATTTTTCCTACTTTTAATCAAGAACGTGATGATTTTTCCACTGTCATAAATTTAAATAAATCGCACATTTATGCCCCGCCTACAGTCTGGCGTCCTTGGCTTTTATTGGCTCTTAATAAGCTCATAGCAGAACTGTGGGCTCGATGTATTCTTGCGTCGGTTTTTAGTGCACGAATCAGAGGTTTGTTCTTGGTAGCTACACTGGCAGAACTACTTCTGGAAGTGTACAATAAAGCGTTCTTTATAGCAGAACCAGCACTAGTGTCGCTGTTCTTAATAGCAGTGCAAGAGAACTAGTTCACCCAGTTCACTGGGTGCAGTGCAAGTGTAATCTGAAAGCGGTGGCACTAGATCTTCGACATCGAAAGAATATAAAATATCAAAAAATACTAAATCTTTTTTCGTTATTGTTAATACTGCAAGGCCTGAATTACATCAAATGACCTCAATCAACCAATGCTCCATTGCTCTCTGCACGTTATCGTTCTTTGTATCCGATCGAACTAATTCTTTACACTCATAAACTGGCCCAGTTCAGTACAGTTTCAGTGCAGCTACCAAGAGCAAACCTCATAGAACATGATGAAAATAAAGGCTATAATGCTTGGATTTGGATAAGTAGACAATTAAATATTGGCGAAAATCATGTGCAACTAGATGGCGTTGAGTTTCGATTCTATAGAGGTGAACTACAATACAATCTGTTGTCAGATTTACACACAATATATACAACATATATAAATAACTAAATGATGATGAGGCATTGTCTATATAATATATATTATTTTGAAAATGGAGATATTTCGTTCTTTCAGGCCTGTATGTATTCATCCCTAAAAATACAAGACATAATTCCAACAGAAACGAAGAAGAAACTAATATTATTGTAAATTAGGGTTATAGTTTGTGTTTTGTTTTTCAATTGTATACTACACCGTATCAAAATGACTTTTAAAAAAGGTAAGGTCAATGATATTATTATTAATTGAATAATAAAATGAAATATTCTTTTTAGGAGTGGATCCGAAAGTTTTTCGAGCTATTCAACACGTTAACGTCGAAGAGCTAGCAAAATGTAGCGAACACGAAATACGTCCAGTTTTACCGTGTTTGGTTAGAATGGGACTAATTTCGCCGCTCGATACATCCAGAAAATGCATGAATATGAAAATGACGATATTAACAATCGTTTCTGGAATGGAATTAGTGAATTCTATAGTTGCCTTACTTTCAATAGATTTTCATAAGTTGGAAATTGATGTCAAAAAAGAACAGCAATTACGACAGAAAGGTATATATAAATTATTAACTTTTAAAATATATGGTTCATTCGAGTTTTATTACAGGAAATACTCTACTCAATGATTCAATTTTAATTGGTAATTTATCTAATACTAGTATGGCTCTGGAGTATGAAAGAAGCGACATGACTCGTCGATTGAGCATACTACTGGGAGAACTTCTTTTTATTCAATCACAAATTCAAGATGGAACAGAGTCAACATCTGACCGCGAAACATACATGAAGTCATCAGAACTGTTTGATAATGATATTTTTGCAGAAGAATTGTCAGATATAATATGTATAGCATTAGCAGAGTTGCCGACTACTTTGAATATTTGTACAATAGTAGAAACATTGTTACATGTACATAATGGTCCATCTATTATTTGTAGGATTGTCGCCAACTTTCCAGATTCTTTTAAAGAAGGTAACTAATAAAATATAAATTATCTTTCTTCTGTGAATTTCTCATATATTATCATTGTTAAAGTATATAAGAATAATGAATCTGTTTAAGAACAAAGGTAAAGGTATACACCAATTGTTCTGAAGAGTTATCATAAATCTGGTTAAAAAATTACTTTCCTTTTGGTTTCAAAAATATTTGTTGAAGAAAGATTGCTTCTCCAGTTGGGGAGGAATATATCAACTTGGTATGATCTGTTTTCCTTCTTGTAGACCAAAAGTAATCTAACCCAAAATCCCTGATGATGTTATTGAAAAATCTTTAAATTGGTCAACTAAGTATGAGCAATAACAAATTAGTTGAAAATGGCAATTTTGGGTCCCCTTGTTATAGTTTTTTGGTCTGTTTTTCTTATTGTAGACCAAAAGTAATCTCCTAATCCAAAATCTCTGATGGTGTTATTGAAAAATCTTTAAATTGGTCAACTAAGTATGAGCAATAACAAATTAGTTGAAAATGGCAATTTTGGGTCCCCTTGTTATAATTTTTTGGTGTTTTCTTTATTATAGATGACTACATTTAAATTTTAGGCATTTACAATCCATTTTTTATATGATATTTATTGACATTTTAAGAAAATAAAAAAAATTGTGAAAAATAAAATTAGAATTTCAATAAATTACAGGCCAGTAAAGTGGGAGCTACAAAAAAAATGGTGCACCATGGATGACATGATTCCTGATCTTGTAGTTGTCTGGAATGAAAAAATTTGAAAACTTCTTCATCTGTAAAGATGTCGCTATCGTATTGACCTTAGCCAACAAAATTCACAAATAGTACCATATGAAATATAATTTTTTTGCCTCTTTTTTGAACTTTTCGAATTTCTTAAAAATACTCCATATTGAAATATTTTGAAATCCAAGGCAGAAAAATATATTAAAAAGATTTCCACCAAATTTCCGAGGAAACAGGTAGAATTTGAGATGTCATATCAACTCCTTGACCAGAATACCCCATTAACATAATTGCATTTAGAATAATGAATTATCTCATTTAATTTTAGTGACAACGTATCTTATACAAACTGGAGAAAAACAAGAGGAAAGCATCTCCAGCATTATTAGAATTAATGCGATTTCTCTTATTTGCAAAATGAATCCACATCAAGCTTTATCTATAAGAAGTAAATGTGTGGAATTATGTAGAATGCCCGCATTGGCTATAACCTTATCCATGGAGCATAATAACAAGAATGATATATGCGATTTAGAAAGTGATATGGTGGCGTTTATCTCTGGATTATTATTGGGAAATGATCAGGCTATCAGGTATTGGTTCTGATAATTCCTTTTCTCTTAACTTACATCTAATCATCCCGCTCCTTAGATTTAAATCTAGAACCTATTATAAGAAAAAATCAAGACTCAATAAACAAAAAAAGTGAAAATCTTCACAAAAAAAGATAAGAGATGCCCCACTGTGAACTGAATCGTAAACAACAGGTCCACATCACAATATTTAATTTTCAGAATCAGTGAATCATTTAAAAGTATAGATAAACAACAAAATTACACAAAACATTTATTCCTAAGTAAAATAAGTTACAAAATTGAATAATACTGAGAAAATAATGAACGTAAATAGGGTATTATACATAACGAGAAAGATTTTTTCTATAATCTTCAGGTAGGTACTTCTAGTAGGGTTTCTGGTTAACGGTCAGTAGTTAGTTGTGATCTGTGAAAGTTTGCGTTTTATTAAAGGTCAAATTATTCTTAAATAAAAGTTTTGTGAACAATAAAGTATATAGTAACTGTATCTTCAATAAGTCGATTTGCAGATTCGCTAAACGTCCTAAGTTGGAATTTCTGGAACCGTTGGCGATATACGAACAGTTTACCTTCATAACAATCAAAACAATGGACTGAGAACCATCTCCAAAGGTTATTTCAGTGGCCAAAATTAATGAAATAAAGTTTAAATTGCTACCTCATGCACTTTATTCGCCAGATTTAACCCCCTCGGATCATTTTATGTTCCCAGCCTTGAAAAAATGACTCGGCAGTCAAAGATTTTGAGGAGCTTGATTTTTATATTTCTCTAAACTAACTTTACTTAATACATTTTTTTTGGATAATGTCTTTCCACATTTTTAATTACTTTCTGTTATTATATTGGTTAAGTTATTATTTATTAAAACAATTAGTAATTCTTATTGATTTAGTTATTATCTATTTAAATTAAATTGAGGTAACTACCTGTTAGTACAGATTCTACACCTATTGAGTCCGCTCAAATTGTAGCACTACAGGCTGGTTTCAATTACACCGTCGGGGTCAAACGTCATTGTCAAAAATCAATCAGCAGCAAAACGAATTTACAAATTGGATATTCAGGTATAACGGCAACTTCATAAGTCCGAAGTATGATTGTAAATAGACGGTATGTCAGAGATTTGCTAGTGTTCACGTGGACTGGACACCCGAAAAGTGGAAGTTTGTATTGTGCTAAAAATATAAAATTTAGATGAATATACTGAAGACAGAAACAATTTTCACACACTTATATTAAAGAACAAGTGTTTTTTTGAAGAAGTTTATGGTTACTAAATTGGAACTGTTGGTGATAGTCATACTGAACACACTGTTTACACCAACACTCACAATTACGCGTCTGACGCGCGAAACATCAGACAGTGTAATTATGAGTGTTGGTGTAATGGTAGTATAAACACTGTGTTCAGTAAGTTCATGGTTAGCTTAAAGCGAAATTTATTTAGAATGAAATAACACTGATTATCAGTTACTACCCAGGCGTCACCTAGTTAATTTGAGTCCTCAATGATATATCCAGGAGGTACTAGAAAAACATGTATGCGGTCTTAAATGTGGTAATATGAGATGGACAACAAGAAGTCCTGACTTTAAGCCAATTTAACGTATATGGGATGAGCATGGAATAAGAGTCGAGGCAAGAAATCCACTACCAAAAACGAACTAATAAGGACAGGAGGTGGCGGAATAAGCTATTTAATAGTATTTTTGATGATTTTTTTCTTTAAAATTTAAACATTGTGCAATTTTAACTGATTTTGTTGTTGTCATCTTATGCAACACAATATTCTATTTTAAATAAAAAAGATCAAAGTGATTTTTTGATTTTGATTCATTTTTTACTAAACTAAAGGATTAGTATAGGAATATTTGAATACATTTATGGTGGCGTCATCTATCGTGTTAACGAGAAATCATATAATATAAACAGAGGGAGAGGTATGCATAAAATATAATAAAATCGTGGTTAGTACTGTTAAAAAAACACATTTATAAGATAATAATAATAAAAAGATTAAATACTTTTTAAACATTAATAAAAGTAATAGTAAAGAAACAATAAATAAAAAAAATATTGTGTCGCCATCTAGTGTCAACGAATCAGTCCGGATTTTAGATTTTCAGAATTTTAGAAGTACGGATTTACGATGTTCAACTGTATTAATTTTATTTTAGAAATTGGATAGCTCTGTTCATTCGAACTGGACAAAAGAGAAAAGGTGAAGTCTCCAGCAACGCCTTACAACAACTTAGAGAAGAATTACAAAGACGCTTATTACATATAATAAACGCTTCTTCCGAAGGAGAATTGCCAGACATAATGGTTGTACAAGCCTCAGCATTATTGCGACTTTTTTGTGCACTTAGAGGTATTGCTGCTATAAAGTAAGTTTACCCTACTAGAATTAAAATGAACAAAAATTAAAAAAAAAAAAATAAAAAAAAAACCAAACCGAGAGAAACCGTTTTTGCTTGCAAGTTCTCTTTTCGATTTCTTCTAGCCAAAAACCCTAAATCTTCGCCTTTCGTCCTCCAGAAAAGTTGGCAAACACAACCCCAGGCCCTGCAGAAGAGCAAATGCTATATCAGGGGTTACCCCAACAAACCCTCCTCCTATAAAAATTTTCCTTGTCCTACCAAATTCTATCCGAATCTTTCTCTTGAAGATACTAATCTAGTTAAAAAATGTGACATATACAGACGAGAGGACAAGGTTTTAATTAAATGTGTGAATATCACTAAGAAAAATACACAGTAATATGGCCTTAAAAGTGGGAAAGAATGACAACACAATACACATTAACCTAATGTTTCTCAACGTGGGGTTTACCCCCTGACGAGGGTAATTTGATTGTTACTTAATCCTTATGTCTAACTACCCATTTTTTTTAATTAAAAATCAAGCACAAGAGGGTAAATCCTATTACACTCGAGTAGTTCGATTGGTGCCTGCCATATAGAGACCTGTGGATATTAATCTTGAACAGCTGTAGGTTGTGGTGTTTGGGTAAAAGATGTCTTGGTAGCTGATTCCACTGGCTTGCACTTCTCCAAAGAAAGGAGTCACGATATATTAACGTTCTGGGCGTCTGCAGGCGAATTCGGTGTTCAAGAACCACGTTTGCCTGTCGAGTAGGTGGAATTGAGATGCATGAATCTAGACCTAGAGGATTAGACGTTGCTGCAGAGTATATAGCTTTTTGCTCTTAAAGAGGGCTTCAAGTTTTTGTGAAACTGCCTTATTCGACCATGTGACTATGCCACGACATACAACAAGTGAATTTGCCATGATGGTGATGTCTTATGTCCAGATAGGACCAAATCCTAAGTATCCTGGATTTTTGCTGCATTGAACTCAATCAAATTGCTTCCACCACACTCCAGAATGTTTTATTATTGATGGTGTTGATCGGTTGCTGCCTTTGGGTGCTAGGGCGGCTTATTTTTGTCTAGTAGATCATTGGAAAAAGAGAATAGATGACAAGCACATACCTATTGACATGAAACCTTTCTGGGGGCTGTCCAGCCAAATCGATCTGGATAGATCGGTATTTGAGAAAATGACTGAAGCAGTTGATGAATAAGAACGATAAACCTAAACGATCTTAAATTATTCTAAAGGTTGACATACCAAACCCTGTCAAAAGCCTTCGATATGTCCAGTTTTCGTTTATGTCGACCACTGGAAAATCGTTTTCGACCCCCAATGGGAATCCCTATTGTAAACGTACAACCCATAACAAAATTTTAACTAGATCTCTAATTTTTATTTATAATTTTCAATTCTAGGTTCCAAGATGAAGAGGTCAATTTAATAGTTCAGCTTTTGACTTCCCATCCAAATCCTACTCCGGCCGGTGTTCGATTCGTATCTATCGGATTATGTATGTTAATAGCTTGTCCTTCTTTGATTCTTTTACCTGAACACGAAAGACGTAGCATCGAATGGGTGAGTTTGTAAAATAATTTTGCATTGCATATTCCTAATTTATTTAAAATAATTATGGTCCACTCTACTATACTCTAATTAATTGCCTCAACACTTGGAGCTAAATAATCTAACATATAGGATCTAGCAATGATGGAATATTGTTTCAGGTACAATGGTTAGTTAAAGAAGAGGCTTACTTTGAATCGACCAGCGGTGTTACTGCCTCATTCGGAGAAATGTTACTATTAATGGCGATTCACTTTCACAGTAATCAATTGAGCGCCATCTGCGATCTAGTATGTTCAACGCTTGGCATGAAAATAGCAATTAGAAATAACAACATGACGAGAATGAAACAAGTTTTTACACAAGAAATTTTTTCCGAACAAGTCGTTACCGCGCACGCTGTTAAAGTACCAGTAACTAATTCGTTAAACGCCAACATGACAGGTAAAGCCATTTGATATTTAGAAAACATTTTTTCTCTACTTTTTTATATACATAAATTCTAGGTTTTCTTCCGATCCATTGTATCCATCAACTTTTGAAATCCAGAGCGTTCGCTAAACACAATGTTAATATTAAGAAATGGATTTACAAACAGATTTGTACGAGCGTAAGTCCATTGCATCCTGTTCTCAGGATGTTGATTGAAGTTTACGTTAATAGCATAATTGTACCAAATGCAAAAAATACCGAATACACTAATAAACCTTTAACGGAGAACGAAATCAGGAAGGTTAGTGTTTAAAAAATAACAAAACTTACATTAAAAAGAACCCGGTTCGTTCCATTATCTGTATAGAACTTAGACGTCTCTACTAATTTTTCGTACTCATCCATATATTTATACAGTAGTCGGCATAAGTCAGGCAACTCTTTCGAAAAATCGGTATAAGTTCGGCAACCCTCAAAGTCTGGCAACGCTGTCCAAAAGGATTAAAACGAAACATGTTCATGTTTCAGAAAGTCATGATAACAAGTGCTCATCGAGTAGACGCGTTTTCAGAATGAATAACCGATACAAGTTCACGCTATAAGGAATAGTTTTCTTTTTTTGTTACATCGTATCTGCGGATTACGAAACTATGTTTATCGAATTCCAACAACAATTTTCGAAATCGCCGCTACCGAATTGTTGCAGCAATGTGGAAGACGTACCAAAAATTTTTAAAAACGGGCTCTGTTGACGACGCGCCGTGTTTTGGACGACTGGTATATGTAACAAATAACGAAAATATGTAGCGCTGATTGGCAGTTAATTGAGCAGCCGAACCAATATGTAGTGGTGATAGAGAGCCTTAACTATCAATTGTTCATTACGACGAATGCTGATACGCAGTTCCAGCATTCCATTTTGTGTCCGGACGAAACAACCTTGAAGCTGAACGGTACCGGTCAATCGGTATAACTGCGTGTTATTGAATGACTAGAATCCTCAAGTCTTAGTTGAAGAAGAATTAAATATGCCTGGATTATGTGTCGTGATGGGGGGTGTGTACAAAAGAAATAATCAACACGAAGGAAGTTCAGCGGGCTACCCGGACCGCTTGTCCAAGAAGGACATGCTGATTTCATCAGTGTAGCGCGCGTGCGACCAAGAACATCTAAGAGCATCACAGACGATAGAAGCTATCTGTCCCTATAAGAAGAATCATTTGTACGCCGACTAGATTACGCGAATGGCAAGAGCCGAAATTCAATACCGACGGGCATTTTGAATATCCACCACCATCCACCGAATCAAGAAAGAGCTCTCAATCTGTTAATCCTTCCGGTGTCCGGACCCGTTGAGGTTTTCTATGTTGTTTGCGGATGACTCGTGTGTCCGTACTTTTTTGAGGTTCACGTGACAGGTAAAAGTTATCTAAAAATGCTCAAAGATTTACGTGGGCAAATGCACAACGATCCAACAACGCGTTATGAGTGTGGGAATACGTTAATGTTCATTTTGGAGAATGGTAGGCAGACGAGGCATTCGCTGAGAGGCCCGTACGGTCATGTGACCTGACACCTTGTGATTTATATCTGTGGAGCCTTCTTAAGGATCCCGTTTTTGCAATAGGACCACGTACTGCTATTGAAGAATTTAAAACTATTCGCGGACAGATTAACTTGCTTCGCTGGACCTGCCTCTCCATTGAGAAACTTTGCTGTAAATGAATTGATCGAATTCGAATACTTATAGTAAGTAACCCTTTTTCGAATCCCTTTTGTAATTATTCCTTTTGACGCTGCATTTTTTCTCTTAATGCAACTTTATTGCCCGACTTATGCCGACCTAGCTATTCCGAGTGATACGGGAGGTAATTCAATCCAAAGCCTGGCTGTGGAGGATTCAGTCGTTTCTCGGAAGCAGACCGTGCATTGTGCATGCGTGAATTTCACAAAAATGTTAATTCGCGACTGTAGCGCGTAGAAAATTCTGCATTGATACGTCAGGTGCTTGACTCATTAGAAAATGTGTCGAGTAGTTTGAAGATCATCTTGACAAACCTGACTTGTCTATTCGGAAGCGTGGTATTAGAAAGATCATCAGTTGGTGCAAGAATTGAAGCCTTGTTTTCGAATGAAGGTCAATTTTATCTTAAAGGACACGTCAACAAAGAAAAATTGCCACGCAAACATCAGAAACTCCTACATTCGCCTAAAGGCTACAATGTCAGCGCGAGAAATTATAGACCTTTACTTTTTAAAAAGATGAAACGAGAAGCACAGTTACAGTAGATTCAGAGGGTTATGTGCAAATGTTTGACGACTTCTTCATGTCTGACCCTCAACGCCAAGGAACATGGTTTCTCGTTATTTTATTTTACCCGATTTCGTGCTATAATGAAAAAACTATAACGTTAATGGGCCTTTTTATTGCGAACCTTAGACTAGTATTTATATTTTAACGTGTTTCGTAGACTCCGGGCTCTCGCTCTTGTAGTAATTGTCTTTAGATGTTGAGCAATAACGCAATAATGATTTGATTTGTTTATAGGTATTCCAAAGCTCAATTTTCGGGCAATATTTTGATCAGAAACAATCTATCTTCAATATGGAATTCGATCTAAATTCTGAATATCAAGATGTGGTGGTGGATAATACAAGTCTAACACCACAGCTTCTTCTATTGTATTATTTGTTACTTTATGAAGATTGTCGGTTAAATAACGCTCATACTTTAGCCGTTAGTGGTAGAAAAATAAAAAAATACACGCCTGAATTTATGTCGGAACTACCAATAAAGTATCTACTACACCACGCCCAGAAGGATCAAAGTTCTTACTCAGGTACAGCTGTTTTTTTGAATATAAATTAGTAACCAATAGTATGTAATAAAAATTATATACTAAAATTTATCTTTTAACATAGTAGTGACCATTTTTCCTTTATTTGTGTGTAACCTATTCAAAAGTGCTGCTCTATTTTCTAATTACAAAAACGTTCTTACCAAATAATCATTCACAATAATTTCTGAAGAACACATGACTTGGCATATTAATCTTCTTAGTCTCTTTTGTACCCATTTCTACCACTTTTTTATATAATTTACCATCTTCCTATAAAGTTTTTCTTCTTTTGGCTCTCAGTTCCTTTGTTTGATCTAAATATCTATTCCTTTTTCATTGTCTTTGGTTTCATTTATTCTAATTTCATTTCTCAATTTTGCTCTTACGTATTGTAATGTTACAATTTTCAGTCACAAAACGGTGAGATGAATTTATACACACTGTGTATCTCAGCTCATTTATACACTAACACTTACTAAACTATTGACTTATATTTATTATTAAACTATTATCTAATTTATTTGAATTCACCGTCTAGTTTATTTTTCACTATCACTATGACACCAAATTATTTATAAAGTCTGTCTAGCTGTTAGACTCGTTTTATATACACTATCATCATATTCTAGAATCCTCGATTTGTTGGAAATCTCTAATTTTCCGTAAACGAACAAAAAGACCTTTTTAGCCACAAACAAATAAACAGAACTTTAAAAAAATACAAAAAGTACCTGGCGCATCCTCCACCAAACTTTAGATTCGATTAACATGTATTATCTTAACTCTGTCAGACGCGATCTTGAAATATATACATATTCTTATATTATTTAAAGGTCTCTTTGGTCCATTGTTGAAGTTACTGGCAACGCACTTTCCTCACTTAACTTTAGTAGAAGATTGGCTGGACGATATGGCCATTCATACAGAATATAAACCCACACATATCACCGAATTATCAGTAGTGGAAGCTTTAGGCGAAACGGAAACCAATCCTTTAAAATGTGCGAAGCTTCTACAGTTATTATTAAAACAAGAAGCTATAGATATTTGGCCGTTTGTTGAGATATTCGCTCAGAATTCCAGGAGGTTTTTGGACGATAACGTACCGAGGTATTTGCAGGATTTATACAAAGACGTTTGGTTCAGATTGAATACAGTATTGCCAAGGAGATTGTGGGTATTAACGGTAAATAGTCTAGTTGATGATTTTTCCAATTTGACTAGAATTGATGTCGCTGAAGATCCTCTACAGGTAAGTATCACTGCAGATCTTTTTCTTTTATGGCTTGACTAACGAATTTCCCTCATCATTTTTCATTCCACAAAATACACTAATTTACAAAATTGAACAAAAAGAAAGCAAAAACTACTCTTAAAAATTTTTTTTCATTGGGATCCCATCTTCTATTTCATCATTACCGATGAATTTTCAGATAATGAGATGTGATGAAAGAGTTTTCCGATGTGCTCCAATGTATGCGATCGTTCTAAGAGTATTAAGGGCCAGTTTGGCATCATCTCGAAGCCAATTAATGCAGCATTTACAATCGAATTTAAAATTAGATTATTCCGGACAAGTTGTGAACGAAAGCGATAGAGAAGATATGTGTAGAGCTTGCATTGCTGCACAGGTAAATTTTTGATTATTAAATATATTCTGAAGATTATTTTTCATATTGCATCATATCCATTTATATGCTTAAAAAATATTTTGATGATTGTTGTGTTTAATTGCGTTTGTAATTTTCCAACTACAACAACTACTAAGTAAATAATTATAATCCATTCATACATTTTTTAATAAAAATAAATTCATACATTAATTTGGGCAGAGACGGCACTGTCGACGGACATAGAACCACAGTACATACTCTAAGGTATGTTCAGTGCCGAGTACTGTGGATACGCTTTGTTCGCCGAGTTAATTCCGAACCATTTTAAGGACTGATATGTGTATTATCGAATTTGTCGTTCGGGGTTTGTTCAATTTGAAATTTAGTAACAGCTCTGTATATACGGATCACATCAATTTCGAAAATGTTTTAGCGGTATTCAGATTTTTTTAGGACTAAAAGTTCCGTTCGGTTGCTGGTGCGTGATCCGCCAACAGAGCTATGTTTGACAGTGACAAGTGCAACATAACCTTTAATTTGCGTATGCATTGTAAATAGTGAAAGTGTTAAATATAAAAAGCGAATTATAAATATACAACTTATTAATTAATTGTATATGGATTATCATAACCGTAAATATGATAAAAGTCGATATAAACGAAGAAGATCTAGATCCCCAGGAGAAAGGGAGCCTCGAAAGAAAAAGATTATTACAGACTATAAATCTGAACTTTATCGTTTCCTGGAAGAACAAACAAACATTAGTAAAATTGACGATTTTTGGAAGTTTTACGAGAAATATGAATCGGTACAAACTTTACGAAAACCAGATGTAGATAAAAGTAAATTGTTGAATATAGACTTGATAGACAGTGCTTCCGTATTATATGAGACCCTGCCAGTTTTGGATAGAAAAGGTCATAGAGTGGAAATAAATGAAGCAGATTTTAAAGATTTTTTGCTTGTTATAAGAATATATCAAGACTTTCAACAAAAAACTTCCTTTTCTAAACTGAAGAAATTAAAATCATTCCAAAACGATCTTCCCATAGCCCAACACAGAGATGAAATTATACAGAAATTAAGAGAATGCAGAGTAATTTTAATAGCTGGTGATACAGGCTGTGGAAAATCAACACAAGTTCCACAATATATTCTAGAAGCTGGATACAAAAAAATTGTATGTACGCAACCAAGAAGAATAGCATGTGTGAGTTTAGCAAAAAGAGTTGCATATGAAACTTTGACCGATTATAAAAATACAGTTGGTTATCAAATTAGATTTGAAAAGACTAAAAGAAGTGATACAAAAATAATATTTATGACAGAAGGGCTTCTCCTGAGACAAGCCTCTGAAAAAGAAACATTGGAATCATATGATGTTATTGTCTTGGATGAAGTACATGAGAGAAATTTGCATGGAGATTTTTTGATAGGTAAGTTTTATTCATACATACATTGAGCTGATTTGACATTAATGTTAGAAACTAGTGGTAATTTTTTTCTGGAAACTTCTATATCACAATTTCGTTTAAGATAAAATATTTACTTATAGTTAGACTTAAATGGATCTGAAACTTTGTTATTTTAAAAGGAACACAATGTTGTATGTAAATATTTAACTGAATTTAACTTACATTATTTTAAAAAAACAGTTCTATTGAATCAAATTGGGTGCCAAGTAAAGTTTTTACTTAAGCTTATATCAGATAACTAATGACTAAACATTTTTATATTAAGTGGTCAGAATGATCAACAAATTTGTCCTTATACTGTCTCATGATGTGTATAAATGTTTCTATTGGATGAATTGTTCATCTGAATGCACATGGAATTTTTATAGTTTCTCCACAATAACCATTCAATTCAGATATATGATTGTAAGCATAAATTCCCATTTTTAGTGTAGAATCCACTATTGAGAAATAATGGGGTTGTCAGTTTTGAAAAGTGAGTTGCATAATTTTCGAGATATCCAAATGTATCGCCAATTTCTTAGCTATCCTATAATTTTTTTGAAAAAATTTAGGAAGATGCAGGTGTTATTATTGTAAAAGCTTGGGGAAGATATCTTCTGCCATTTGATTGAATCTGAAAAGCATTTGTTGTCTTCATCTTCTGCTATGAAGACAGCATCATCTGCGTAGCATTCAATTCAAAACTTGCTGCTTATCATCATGCATCCTGGAGTTTTCACTCCTTTCATTATGTGGTTTAGAACTAGACTGTTATTGGAATGTCATCTGTGAGTTTGTTGTCGTGCTGTATTTTTGTACGATTTAGTGAGTTAAATTCTTTGACTATTTGTACGTCTATGAGTTTATCCTGTCGAAAGCTTGGGTTAGGTCAACAAAGCATAGGAAGGTCGACTTATTATACTCAGGAACTCTGAAAAATGAAATATTTAAAAACTGCAATGGTTTAACATATAATATTCCAAATGAACTTATATAGAAATTCTTCGTATGTATATTAGAAACAGAAAGTTTAATTTAAAAATTGATGTTGGGATCCACTTTGTGTATAAACGAAAGTTTTTGACAACTGAATATATTTAAACTGAAACGAATTTTTTGGAATATTCACATATACAAATTTTCAGAATAATATTATCAATAGCTTCTAATTCAGCTCAAAGTGGAATACTCTATATGTTTTTTCAAATTTTTTTCAACTTACGATTTATTTGTAGGCATAATGAAATGTTTACTCAGTCAAAGGAACAATTTTAAATTAATACTGATGTCAGCAACAATAAACATTGAATTATTTTCAAAATATTTTTCTGAAGAAAACATTCAAGTAATACAAGTACCTGGAAGGCTATATCCAATCGATATCCAATATAGACCAATAGTAAAAGATCCTTTTGAAAGAAAAAAAGACAAACTAGATTGTACTCCTTACTTACAAATATTACAAATGATCGATGAAAAGTATCTACCAAGTCAAAAAGGTGACATGCTGATATTCCTTAACGGTTTTTCAGAAATTTCAGTATTAGCAGATGCCATTACAGAATATAGCCAATTGAAAAAGAATTGGATCGTTCTGATATTACACAGTACATTGTCATTGGAAGAACAAGATAAGGTAAGCTCAGTACAATTAAAAACCAATTGAATTGAGAATTTTAAAAATATGAATAAAGTACTTGACTGAGACCAGAAAGATCTATTGCATCTACCATTTGCTAGAGCCTAGAGCTTGGCTGGACATGTATATCACACTGTTTTTACAATCCCAGATCATTGATAACTAGTATGATTAGATTCAGGGAAGTTAATTCTCAAGCTGAATACCAGGGCTTGGGAATATTTTTTTCTTCCTCTAGTTTATTCAGTATTTCCAGACATTCTATGATCAACTTTCATTGGATTATTTGTGAGTTGAGATCTTTTATAGCTGCTTGACTGACTGAGAGGATTGATATATGTTTTTTCCGGTTCAAGCTGAATTGTGTACACCTTCCAATAGCTAGAGCTTTCACTTGGATAGCACTAGGATGGGTTCCTTTCGAGTGAGGGTATTTGGTTCTTGGCTCAAATACACACCCTCATTCCTTCTGCAGTTTTGCAGACATCTTTATAATATGTTATGAAATTATTGAGTGAAATATGTCGTTTTCCAGTTCCCTTTTGCCACACAGCAATAGTGAAAAGTTCTTCTAGATGTGTTGGCATGTTTTTCCAGTGGATCTTGTTTTATTAAAGAGTTCCAGTATTTCTGCTCTTAATTTTGACAGTTCTCTTTAAATTACTCAGTTTTGCTGAGGAATTTCTGCTGTATATTTCCAAGAGTAGCTAGGGGTTTTACCATCCTTCCATAAATAGTCCTAGACATACATATATTTTTTTTCTTTCAGGTATTTGATTATCCCCCTGAAGGTGTTCGTAAATGTATCATTTCAACAAATATAGCAGAAACGTCAGTTACCATTGATGGAATTAGGTTTGTCATAGACTCTGGAAAGGTTAATAGGATGAGCTATAATACTCAATTAGGAGTTAACAAGTTGAGCGAATGTAATATATCTCAAGATAGTGCCAAACAAAGAGCAGGTTAATAACTAAGTGTTTTTTGGTTTATACATTCAATTGTTATGTTATGTAATTGTTAGTCTGAATAAATTTCAAGGTATGTTGTTATTTTAAGGTAGAGCTGGTCGTACTGGTCCTGGTGTATGTTTCCGTTTGTATTCTGAAGATGATCTAAAGAGTTTCGAAGCTTTTACTCCAGCTGAAATTCATCAAGTACCATTAGACTCATTGCTGTTACATATGATTTCATTGGGTCTTAGTGACATTGAAAATTTTCCTTTTATCGAAAAACCGGCTACAAAAAGCTTGGAAGAGAGTTTGGAAAAACTGAAATTTATCGGAGCTTTAGAATTAAATAAGGAGTGTTTATGTTTAACCCAATTAGGGGATTCTCTCAGTCAATTACCTGTTGATTTGACAATAGGTAAACTTTGATATAAACTTTTTTATATAAAATCTATTATTCAAAAAACAATTTTAGGTAAGATGTTGATAACTTCCACAGTTTTTGGAAACGTAAATGCAGTTTTAGCATTAGCATCTCTTCTCAGTGTACAAAATCCATTGACGCAACAGGCTCAAAGAAATTTGGAAGCTCGTGACCTCAGAAAACCATTGGAATCGAATCATGGAGATCCTATAAGTCTGCTCAATTTTTACAAGGAATGGTTAACTATAAAGCAAACATCAACTCCAGCTAAAGGATATCACTCCAAAAGAGATGGAGGATATAATTCAAAAGTGTGGGCTAGAAAAAGGTATTGAGGAAAAATGGCAGATTCGATTTCCATCTTGCTTGTTGGTTTTCTATTGTAGATGTATAGAGGAGCAGAGATTTTATGAAGTGACAAAATTGATTGAACAATTTAGAGAAATTCTACAGGAAGCAGACCTTCTGCCCAAGTTAATAGAGCCTGATCTCAGTAGTGGAGAAAGATCAATAAGGTTTGGTGAACTAAAGCAACTAAAATCGATGCGATATCGATTGAAGAACGAAGAGAAATCGAGGAATCGAAAACAATTGAAATATGAAATGCACGATAACGATGCTGGTAATGAAGATCATGGAAAAGGAGATATCAGAGATGTGGAATTTAGGATTTCTCATGATTTTAAGAGGTGAATCTATCTTTTTCTTCGAATAAACATACTGTTGATATAATACTAGAAGAATTTGAAAAAAAGGACTTCTTAAAGTAGTTGGAACTTGACAACCAATTACATGGAATAAGCACTTCACCAAAGTTCCATTTCAACTAATTTATTTTATATTTCTCCAACTATATTTCTCCATGTTTTTTACTAGATTGTTTTTACAAAGTTTTACTCGTTAACGTCCAAGTTTCTGAAGCAGAGGTTAGAGCAGGCTTTTTTTAACTGGATTTATGAATGTCTCGAAACAGAAGTTCTTAATTATAAAAACATATCACATTTCTTAGAAAAATATTTTTTCCTGAATCATTAAGGTAAACCAACCTAAGCTAAAGTAAACTTCCAACCTTAGTTAAAGTAAATTTAACCTAATCTAATCAGACAATGGGTTCTTCGTTCTGTTCAATAACATCATAAGATAGTACAAAATTTAAATGTAAATAGAAAGTTGAATAGATAAAAACAAAAACTTATTATTCTCGACTCTTTCCTCCCATCTCTAACAAATTCAGTGTGAAAATGAACTCTACGACTTTGAAAACGCTCATTTAACGTATAACGAAAGACTCCTATACCCTCCAAATCAAAATCTACCCTTTGTCGAAGAAAGCTTTTTATTTTTTACTCCTTACCGTAAAAAAAAATTAAAAATCTTAGATTTTAGCATGTATTTGAGTTAAATACAGTTTGAATGAATTATTCGTAGATCTGTTGATATTCTTTTTTGATATAAATATAACTACAAGCTATTTTAATTCAATCATTTACAATAATATAAGGGAGTTTGATTTATAAATTCTCCAACAATTTTTATGCTTTCATCTAATCAAGTCTTACTTTAACTTAAAATGGTAATTTTTTGTGACTAGTTCTTTATATTTTCATTCTTTTCTAAACTAAATTACGAACTACTTTGTTATTGAACAATTTCTGTATAAATAGTTTGTTTTAGGCTTCAAAAACTTTTGAATGATGCATCAGCTAACAGCTTTAAAGACCTTATGATGTTGAAATTAATCTTAACAAGCGGTCTCTACCCTCAGATAGCTGTCGAAGATGAATTTAATTCTTCAAAAACCGTCTTGGAACGATTATATCACACCAAACATAAAAATTATCTTTTTCTCAGACCAGATAGTTACTTTGCTACAGATCCGGAAATATTAGAATTACACAATGACGATATCGAAGTACCACCAGTTGGTTACTTTAGTAAGAGGCCGATAAGTAGAAAACACCAAATATTGGTTTATCAAACAATATTAGAAACAAAAAAAGTTTATTTGGTGAATACGATGAGAATGCCCGCATTACAGACTCTACTACTATTAGGAAAAACTGTTGCCACAAATGAAACTTTTACGAAATTTGTAGTTGACGATTTTTTGCTTTTGGATGCTCCTTATTTTGGACAAGGTAGTTTTTCTAACTTCTTATTATACCTAGATGAGGATTTGTTTAATTTGTTCAGAGTTTGTGCTTAAAAATTCTTGAAATATTTCAATATTTATACTTCTGCAGCTACCATCAACATACAATTGTCTTCAGTCTTCACAAGCTTTTTCGTGTGCCATTCAAATTAAGATTAGTCATATAATTACAATAAAAGGGGGTAAGAGATATTAGTCAACCTCCAAAAAAAAGGTGATGGGCCACAAAAAGTTGGGGAATACTATATTAAATAAATTCTTCATATTTTGAAACCTACAGTCTTGGAAAATAGACTGTCTGAATAAATCATTATAAACTATTCCACTGAATGTCGTCTCCACATTTTAACTAAATTATTGAGCGGGAAAGATCGTGGTCATGAATACGATTGTCGTAAGTGCTTAGTGGATTGCACCCAAATTGAGTTTTTCTGACCAAAGCAATGTGTTAAGAATTTATATGGCTTTTTCCCCTTGTTGCACTCTATTTCTCCCTCTCGTTATCTACCCATATATCAAATCGAGATGATTTATCAATTTTATTTTATTTCAGGTAAAGCAATACTATTAAAGGCGATCGCTCTAAGAGAAAAATGGAAAAACAAATTAGAATCTAAACTGAAAGATCCCTCGAACACAAAAGTTGATGAAAAGGATATTTTCTATTTCACCGAAGAATTAGTCGATTATATGTCATCAGTAATCAGTTACAACATTAAAAGATTATTACCGGCTGATCTAAAAGAACTTTATAACCATGATTGCGAATTATTCGAAAGTCACAAAATTGCAGAAACCAGTAAAAACCCTTTTTGTGAAAATTACCCCATAACGAAGAATTACCAATATGGAGGTATAAATGTTACTGAAAACGTCGTTTATGGTTGTCTCCTTCAGGAACAGTGGGCTTATGAAATTGAAGAAACAGTTGCAAATACGCCATTCGTATGCAAACATTGCAACAAGTCTCGATTGGGCTCTAGCTTATTTGGAAATATTTTACATGAAACATTTTGCAAATGTAGAAAAATGAATAGAATTAGCCGCCAAGATGAACAAGTAGTTGAAGTTGAAATTGTTAAACCTAATTCCAAACCTTTCCATTGTACGTTCTGCGGGAAAGATTTGTTGTTATCACCTGTGGATATTTTAAAACATAAAAAATCTTGTAAATAAAATTAAATATCTTACTTAATGATAAATCACTGTCTTAATTTCCATTTTATTTGTTCGAACTTTAAATCGAATTGAATCTTATCAATTTTTTATTAAGATTACTCCCAATATCAAGATATTACATTGATTTAAATGTTATATTGCAGTGCAGTGCAACATTAAAGTCTATTGTGTTCCTCTATCAAAAGCTACAAGGAGGTTAGATCCTCGTTTGTTGTTTGTCTACCTTGGCTTGTTAACTAAGGATTCTAGAACTGCACAGATTAAAGTTTTCTTTCTTACAGAAACTACATTCTAGTTTCTGCTAGAACTTATCTTTACAGGTGATTTCTCTGGCAGGAGTAGCCTGAAAAGAAACTAATGAGGACTGTCTGAGATTTAGATTTTTTTGTATCTGGAATTCTCAAAGTTCTGAGGGACCTTTTTTTACCATCTTGAACCAAAATTCTATAAATCATGGATGGAAGGAGGTTAGATCTTCGCTCTTTTATGTTGATAGTCTTCCTGGCTTGTATACTAATACTGAGTGAATTGAAACTTCCTTTATCGTTACAGAATCGACATTCTAGTTTCTGCTAGAGCTTATCTTATCAGGTGCTTTGTGTGGCGGGAGTGCCCTAAAAAGAAGCTAGTGTGAATGATCTGAGATTCAAATTCTTTTGGACCTAGCGCTCTTAAAGTTCTGGAGGAACTTATTGGTTTATTTTCGCCCAAGAGGGCAACGTTTTAAACTTCTGTGTAACCAAAATTCTGTATATGCGAAGAGGTTAAATCCTTGCTTGTTCATGTCTAGCGTGGTTTGTTAACTAGGCATTCTAGAACTGGATGAATTTTTCTCTTTACTACAGATTCTATATTCTACAGTTTCCGCTAGAGCTTATCTTATCAGGTGCTTTCTACAGCGGGAATGCAATGAAAAGAAGCTAGTGAGGTTATTATTATTTTTGTATCTAGCGATCTCAAAGTTCTTAAGGAACTTTTTGGTTAGTTTTTGCCCTATAGAAGGCCACGTCTTGAACTCCTCTATAACCAGAGACCCAGACTACTATTTTTCCTTATTTTATCAAGTTCTTTCAGGTAGCTGCATATCAGCTTTGAGTCAATGAAATTGGGGTCCTCTAGGCTTTGACAATTGCTACATCTATTTCGCATTTTTAGATTCATTTCAATGCATATTTTATTAAAAAGTATTTCTGTAGACTGCTTGGACAGAAGCCTCGTGAGTGAATATTTACTACCAGTTACAGCTCATGTTATGGTTTTTAAACCATCTAGATAACATTTAACGGTATTTCTCTTCCAAGTTTATGAATTTCTTGTCCCAAATTTCCCTTTTAATCTCTCCTCAGTTCTTTTCATTTCATTAGTATTTTCATCATTGGAAGATTCACTGATGAAACTTGATTGAGAAATTCTAAGGATGACCTTGTGGGTTAGGTGAAGAGGTATGAAATCTGTGAAAATTTGAAATATCCTACTTGAACACGTTCTCATAGCTTCAGAAATACACACACGGACAAGTCTTTGAACTTTGTTGGGGTTTACCTCATTCTATTCATGATGTGCATGCTTTGCAAGTCTTAACAACTAGAATTCTGTACGCCATTAGTTCCTTTAATGGTTTAATAGCAGTTATTATATAAGAGGATCCCAGTTTATTAACTGTTACATTTGAGAATATCATTGCTTCTCTATGAAGTTGACTTGAAAAAACCTTTGACAATGTCCTGCTTAAGGATTGTGACTCATCTCTTATATAATAGACAAATAAATAAGATTATCATTAATATAAAGAAGCATAATGAAATATAAGCTGGAATGTAATGGGAAAATTTAATTTTGATTATTTTTGGTACACACTATATTGATTTAGGTGGTCTACTCATTAGTTTTCAGTAAAATTAATAAATTTATGGATATGGTGCATGTAAATAAATTATATTGGAAAATATTTTATATTGCTTTGATATACAGGAAGCTGCAGCTATACAGATGTTGATAGAAACTTGTTCAGAAACAGAGTCTGATAAAATAATACCCGGAAGACAATGGGCCCTTCAAGAAGTTAGATCACTAGTGTGTAGTTACCTTCATCAGGCTTTCATTGCAGATACAATGCTATGTAAGCTAGTTCATTTCCAAGTGAGTATAATTGTTGATTTCATTTCATTGAAGTTAGAAAAGCAGTATGAGCAGACAAAAAATAAGCAGAAAATTAAGTGTCATATTGTGACATTTTCAGCTGTGATAGTTTTTGAGAAATTGATAATTGAGGTAGAATGTGCCCATAATTAAATGCTCCGTTGTTAAATGATATAAAAAAATTTATTAGACGTCACGAAAAAATTATTTTTTCGAGTTTTCTCAGCAGAACACTATCATAGGTGAAGAATTATAGACTCGTGTGGCCTAGTTAGTGCGTGTGTAATTAAATGCTGCGGAAACTGAAATTTTTGGATACGTCACGAAAAAAATGACTTAACAGTCGAGCATTTAATTATACAGGCCCTAACGAGTCCAAACAAGTCTATAATTGAGTTAGAATTTCTGGAACCGTTGGTGATATTCATACTAAACACACTATTTACACTACCACTACAGCAACACTCACAATTATTTAATTATTGCTCTGCTAACTTCAATGACATGTTGATTTCATTGTTTTCTATTTAATTTTAGACTTACCCTAGCGAATTGATTGAGATAGTAGTAAAGGGGGTACCTTCAATGCACATATGTTTGGATTTCTTGCAAGAATTAATGCAACAGCCAAGTCTCAATAAACAAATTTTCGGAATTCAATTACTATCCTACATTAGTTTACAATATGCTTTACCGAAGAGTTTAAATTTGTGTGTTTTGGCGCTTAATTTGTTATATGCCCTTCTCGGAGGTAAGATAAATTGTCAATTTGTTCAATTCTTCTAATGCTAAAAGATTAAGGTTTGCTATTATGATTTGAATGGATAAAACCATAGTTTAATCCTGAAATTTGCTTGATTCATTGAAGATCAGAAGCGTCGATTAAATGTAATATTACCTCCAATTGGAAAAAAGAAATTATGACAGAAAGATGCAACAGCTGTAGAATTTAATCCCAGGGCTGATAGTGAGGCCCCAGATTAAAAACTTGTTTCAGCAAGACGAAGAAACGAAAGTATGAGCGAAATATGCAAAAAATAATTGATTTAAAGGATCGGTATAGCAAAGCGCACGCGCACGATCCTCCATTTTAAAAAACCGTGGAATTTTGTTATGCATAACCGATTAAAATGTCAGAGGTAACGACGGCGTTTCAAAAGAGATTAAACCAGTGATATATCTGTTATATTTAATCTGGAATGTGATGCTTTGTTATTTGTTCTAATTTTGATAGGTTATGTACCTACTTGTTTACATTAAAATATAACTAAAATTGCGTGAAAGAAAGCAGTAGAGACTCAAGGACAAGTACGAAATCTAGCAATTGACATGAGGGAACGGGATAGGTGATAAATGAAGCAAGCAAGTACGTAGCGCGAACCTATACAAGGCTATGAATACTGATACTTTTTATTAAAACAGTTTTTTTGTAGACGGCAACGTATTTCGGTCTCATTTAACTAATTAACCCACAAACGATTAAAAATGATACTACAGTATTTTGTTTTGATTATATATAGGTTAGGAACGCTTTTGAAATAATTGAGGTTAAGAACAAGCTAGCAATGCATTATCCATGAGTCGAAGTATTTCTGATAAGATTAAGAAATCAGTTATCTAATGGCTTTTCAATTTCAGGAAATAGTATCAAAAAATTTCTCTCTAAGTAGATTTGTTTTTACCTGTACAAGTTTTTACATTTCTTACTGAGGTCTAGAGTATTCAATAACCTCTTTGAAAGGGAAGTTATCCACTTTTTGACATTCTCATCTGTTTTAAGGATGTCTCTGACATACCCTCATACTTAACTGATTCATTTTCATTTTTAAATCGTACGTACCACTTTTAAACAGTGTTTGAGTTACTATTTTATCAAGTTGCCGTAGCTTGTATTTTCTCACCATCTATATTTTTTCGGGTCAGTGAACATAAATTTGAAGTTTGCGTTCAAAAATTTGAATCGAAGCTTTGTTTTTTGGAAACTACTTGATATAATTTTGACACTTTCCAGTTTTTGGGCGATTTGGCGAAAAAAAAAACAGGTAAATTGACTGGACTACTTCCCTCAACCGAAAAATAGTATGTTGCAGGTCTCTTTGCTCACAAGACGAATCGCACGTTTACCTCCACCCGCGAAAACTCACTTTCCGGACTTGTAACGAATACTATTACAGAAAATTAATCATTCGGTACATACCTATGATTCGATGACAGTTTTGAATGATTTTGTATCGATTGTATAGACGTATTTTTAGTTATAAAATTCTTTATGATTATATGCTATAAATATATTGAGATATGTACTTTGTAAATTGTTTTAGGCCTCTCGAGTGCCCAGAGGGTAAAACTCTTCAAACCTGTCCTTCCAGCATTAGTGCGAATGAGCGAAGCGTTTCCGCCTCTAACGGAAGACATCATCAATTTAATTATGCAACTGGCAAGAGTGTGCGAGTCGCAGGCATCGTTGGCATCACATTTTGATGCTCATTTAGGAAAGAGTTTGGAAATTGCGTCTCAAGAAAGTGCGGAATTGTGCGATTTAACGCAGAGGACTTTTTCTGAAATTTTAGACAAGACCGTCTTGAGAGACAAAGTGTATAAACAAGATTGAGTTCATGTGTTTTAATATTATAAATAGTTAATAATCTAAGTCTCAATCTATCTCAATCACTAGAGATAGTTGGAGTAATGGTAAACTATTTTAAAAAATAGTTATTTATGTATCAAGGCACTAAAATCATACAACCAGGCGAGTGCAGTGCAGTACCTTTCATAAACCCTTTATATTTTCCTAAAACAAAAATATCTTCACAATTCATTCCATTTTACATCCTTATATTCGACTGTTCTGAGGTTTGGTGAGGTTGAACGTTTTTTATTTTCATAGAATGAAAGTGGCAGATCATCACCATCTGACTCGATTTCTTGCAGGATCTCTTATAGTATGACTTAATTTAAGTCTCTTATTACCTTATTTTTTTTGTCATTCTCATATCTGTTCGGAATTTTGTCTTCTTGATTTTATTTTCTTTAGCCAACTTCTTTGCTCAGCTTTTTGCAGTCTTTTCAGAAGTTCAGGATGATCATAAGTATAATAGCACCGCCGACGACGTAACTATAATAAAATATGTCCAAATAAAAGGTTTTGTTACTAACAAACAACTATCATTATTTAAGAGTAACTGTAGGTCACATTGATTATGCCTGAGAGTGTATGCAGGTCGTATTTTTGTGGTGCCTATTTCATGGCAACATGAATTCAAACGAGGAGTAATGATCCATCTCAAAAAAAATCTATAAATAAAGCATTAGATTGTGTTGTAAAGGAATGTATAATATACGTCCTCTCTACCTCTGTAACCTTGACATCTTCATTTTGGTTTTCCCATTCGATTTCAAAGTCGAAAACTTTTTAAAAATTTTAGGTTGAGTCTTATTTCTTGTCCCTCGTAGATCGTAGGTATTCGCACTATGTATTAAAATACGGAGTCTGTTTTTATCGCGGTAGAGCGTAAAATAACACGACACGAATCCTACTGACTACGCCAGTTATATATTTAACTTGCGAAACTTTATATTTAAAATTTTATTCACAATAAAAACAAGTTACAATTTTAAAAATGGTTGAATGAACTTAATTAATCTCAACGGTGGAATTAACTGAATTCATTGAATTTACTAGATTCATTGAACGAACTAAATTCCTTGAAAGGCGTATACAACAAACCTTATTTATCTGGAAATTAATGCTGACAAAGTATTTATGAAATTTAATCTTTTTGCGTTTTAATTTTTAAAGTAGTTCGGATTTTTCTTGATGTAACTAGGTCTAGTTTTTTATCAAGACTTCACAGTCTTAATACTGACTCCTTAATGTAAGATTCTGGTTTGGACTTTTCCTCACCTAGTCTACTAAACACGTGCTTACATAGTACTTCACAGCGACATTACACGTACGCAGATGTTTCTTCTGCTATTTTCTGTCAGGTTATTCTTTGTAGATGATTATTTAGTTTGGAATACATCTGTAAGTTTATATAATATCCTTATAACATTTTTCAATGGTTAGATTCGATTTGCATTTACCATTTACCTGATACAGCAACGCACAAATACTTATTAAAGATGAAGGCATTTGAAATAGGACTCAGAGTCCCTAATTCTCTTGTGATTGGTCTTTTCTGTACACTACCGTTTTGATCTCCCTTTTATGTTATGTTTAGAAAAACTTCTCAAGCTGCATTTGGGGATATTCTCATTAACCCTTTACCTTTACCTCAAGATGTGCTCTCCACCATTTATCTGTTATGTCCAATGCCTTTGAATTATTTTTTAAACATTTTTGAGTTTTTTTCTGACTATGTAATCTTTCAATGGCCATCGTCGACTAGAATTACCACTATGGAGACGATGATGCATCTCTCTGTGGACAGCCTTTCTACTTTCACTACTTCTGTTTCCTCACCTAATGTGATTTTATAAATGTACTTCTTCTATTTAGTGGTATAGTATATTGGGAATATCGTTGAATGTTCTTTTTATATCAAGGAACTTAACTAGAGACATTGTTGTTAATTCACATAAAAATGATAACAGTCCGTTAATATCATCCTTCAAAGCCTGAAATAGGTCATATATAAAATAGAATAAAACTCACCATGAAACATTTTGACATAAATTTTATTTTCAATCTTTACAAATGAAAAATCAATAAATATATATACAAGCCATAAGTTTTTAGTGAGGCAATAATCTCTACCTCCTATAAATTATACAAATAATAATAAAGTAATATCCTCAATTTTTGGAGCAAATTAAAGACAAATTAGTCTAGTTAATAGTTTCATAATAGATAAATAACCTCCCTCCCCTCTGCGCGATTCTGGAATAAATACTAAAAAAGCAAAAAAAGTGAAAAGAATAATAGATACAAAAAAAGTATTTATAAAAACACAGAATATGTTGCAAATGTTAATTATAAAGCAAAAGATATAAATATTAATCCTTATCGGATATTCATCAAGCATATTAAATATATTTCAATAGACCACCATCTTCAAGAAATTTTAGAACTAACATCTATTCAGGATTAGCAGCACCTCGACACAGTACGAGCTCTTTTCGACAAGATATTTTCTCACTGATAATTGAATTTCGTTTAAAACTTTTTCCCGCAGTAGAAGTTCAATGCTAATAGTTTTTCAATTTTCGATTACCTTTTTTCGGATTTATCTATTTGAGCATCTGTATCCAGACTCTTTATATAAGTGACTCTGATAAATCCGATTTGGTATCCAGCAGCGTAGTACAAACTTGCTTGTCTATTAGGGTTGAAACTGATCTTGTTTATTTCTTGGAGAGGATATAAATTAGGTTTGGAATATTCAGATTGGTATGTAGTCAATTTCAAGGTATGAGTGTGACCCTAAAAAAATTCTTCATAAATACAAAGGAAAAAATACTTGAAAGACTTTGAGTAAATAGTTGGTGAAATGCTGTATGACAATTAATATTTTTGGATCGTGTTTTATCTGTATCGTCCAATACATCTACCTTCATCATCAAACCTCCTATTTCACAGTTATTGTTCTTATGCCATAACGGTTCCAAAAATTTGAACCGATAGTTCCTTGGTTTTAGTCAAACTTACAAGTCTGAATTTTCGAGAACGAAAACTACACTACAATCATGAACGCCGAAGAAATAAGTGACAGTTAAATAATAATAAATATATGGGGTTAGCAAAAACTTTTGAGCGGTAGTGTAAATAAATGTAGATTCTGCCTGCTCTGCCAAAACAAGAGTTGCACATCGAGGTGGTTGACGTGTCAGTAGTGTCGCTTGGGATTCACAGAAGTCAAACAATCGTTATAAAAAAGTTAGAAACTATAGCAATCTAGCTCATGCACAAATTTATTTTGACAAATCGAAAAGAAAAACTTTGTTGTAAATGGAAATATTGGGTTCATTCCTGGTCTCGGAAGGTACCAATAAAACTAAGAAAGTTTTTAGATTACAAAAATGCCAAATCTATGTTTTCTTGAAGAAAATCAACTACTACAATGTCAAAATAATATTGTTGAGAATATCTGCTCGAGCTTGTGTTGTAGTAAATGATCTCTTAATAAGTTTCAGCATGTAAATCCGCTCGGTTTCTTCTACCCTTCCTTGACCCTGAGAAGCTTCTTTTATTGCTGTTTAGTCTCAGGTAAGTTGTGGTTGGCTACTTTTACGAAGTATTCATTGAGTTTCTGGCAGGTTGTAATCAAACGAGGCACCCAGCTAGCAGATAGCTTATCCATAACCATGTGATTATTCAAATTGAAAACACCATGCCTGTGAGATGCCTATGGTTTTCAAAATCTCTCGTATTTTCAATCAACAATAGATTTTTTAAATTATTTTGAATTAGGCTTCAACTGGCCGTCGGGTATGTTCAGTATCAATAATTCAATAAATCACTGAAATTGATTGTGTAGGGGTTATGTTTGTTTTTCGAAAAGATACTACTTAAAGAGCAGAGAAAATTAAGCAAAAAGTAATCTGCCGTCAATATTAAGACAAATTTTATACATACCGGTTTAATATCACAGAAGAGTACGCCATATTGATTTATTGATTCTTGATATTGAAGAGGTTCGTATACATCATAAGGGTCTTTACCTACCATATAATCTTTCGCAGTATAGGCCCGTTTTCTGGGTAGAAGCTTCAAAAATTCTTGTTTTTTCTTTTCGACAATCGCCCTTTTTTCAGGAGACTTGGATTTATCTATTAACTTCGTGTAACCCAACAACTGGAAAAATAGTGGATTGTTAGTTTTGTAATCCACAAGTGGTTTGCTAAAAGTGTGACGGAGAAGAAGATACGATCGAGCATCTGCTCTTCTGGGAGACTGCCCAAGAGATTGTCTTGAAGAAATAACAGAATTAGACGTTGTAAAAGAAAGCAACTTCCTTTTGGGTTGGTTAAGGTGCAATTTAGAACATGGTCACGTCGTACAATTTTGACTAGAGCGTCATTTTAAATTTATTGCAGTGTCAAAACTAAATTGTTTAGCTTTTAAAATCTGGTATTATAGCAAAAATCTTAACCTATATTATCAGTTGTTTACTAGTGTTTTGAAAAGTGCTATGAACTACGAGGTAAATAGTTTACAGTATAACTTTAAGGATATAATATATATTCATCGATCAGACTATTGACAGAGGTGGTATATGTTAGTGTGTTTTTTTTCAGCGTTTTGAAGTATTATTTCAGAAGGCGCTCCAGTCGAAATTATGCCAGGTGATTAGACGCTTTAAGTTAGCGTTAACAGTAAATTAACGGTTGAAAATAAGCTACAAAACGGAAAACATGGGAATGTGATTAGATAGTTCACTATGAAGAATTTAAATAAATTAGTTACGTGTAGTGTATAGTGTTAATAAATTAATAACGTAAAAGATAGTGTATTAATTCACTCCACGAATAGAAATCGTATAATTAAAAAAAAAGAAAAACATTACAGTACTAACTAGAAGACTATTTTAAGGTATAAGCGATTTAAAAATAAAAATGAGATAATTAAGGATGAGGATCGTTCAGGATATCCTTCGATCTTACAAACATGAAAATGTCAATAAGTGTACAACTTATTTTTCAAACAGGCTATTGACCTGATTGAAAAATGTAAAATCTCGTACAGGTAAGAAAAATCTAGTTTTACACGAATAAAAATAATTCTATTAGAAAGGAACGTTTTGATATTATTTCCTGAAACTGTGGTTACGGTAGATTAAATTCAATTAATCTATAAAGCTTATCAAATATGCTCCCATTTATATGGGATGAAGCGTTGCTAGCTGATGGTGGTATTAATATAATATTTATTAAAAAAATCATTCACCATATGTTTTAATCACATCTAATATTTTTACTTACACATCGGAAAGGTATTCCCTTTTTCAACAAATCTTGACAAAACAACATTTGGTGTGGAAATGATCCTATAATCTCACCAACTGTATTGGCATGCACGAAACCGTTTAACCAGTCGCTAGATGATAACGTTAATATTGTACCTCCTGTAGAATTTGAGACTTTGGAATTTTCATTTAAATATTCCCTATGACAGTATTGCGTCAATGTAACTAAACCTGAAATTCAATACACAAAGAAAATTCATTACTGTGATTTATGGGGTATAGAGGTAAAGAGGACTGTCTTGAACGGGAGAAAAGTGTCCATTTGTAAACAGTAAATAACAGTTCGAAGACTCACCAAAATAGCGCTAGTGTAGCAAGTGGAAATGATATGAATCTAGCAGTTATAAACAGAATGGAGTGTGCTGGGTCGAAAATGTTGAAATTGAGAAATATACAGTATTTGAAATCTCAACTATTTATATATAAAATAGCTCGACTCGGAGTTCTAATGCAAATTTCAGCATTATGATGGCTCCCAGGATAAACACACAGACTCAAAAATTGATTGAAAGCAGTCTTCAAGCCTCGTATTTCAGTTACGACAGATTTTTGGCGTGCTGAAATTCTTTTGTTAAGTAGGTGACCTTTGAAGGTACAAAGAGTGATCCCCGTGCAAATGGACAGTCTTCATATAAACTATAAAAATATCAGCCACAATAAAAGCAATCGCTTTGATCGAATTTTGGTGTAGGAATCTAAATTTTGATACTAGAAGGAACTTTACTTCAGAGAAAAAAGGTTTTTTGGAAATTTTCAAATATCATTTTTGACTGACTCAAAAACTGAAATTTTTTTTTATCTTCCACAGTATAGATACTATTAATTGCTTAAAAGCAGTTGAATAATTAATATATAAATTAAAATGAATGGATCAATGTTTTGGATCAAGAAAAGTTGCCTCTATTTGTATAAAAAACAGTTCATTTAAAATTTAGAAGTGTTTTTAAATGCTAACGGAATTTCATAGCGGGAAAGTCTTTTTTAAAAAATTCTACAAGGTTTTTTATTGAATATATTAAAATATTTATGGAATTGTGTTACCAATGTGAAATTTTATTTAAAAAAATCTTGTGAAGCAACAGAAAATGGTAACATAAATTTTCCTAAGTAGTTAAAACGTTAAAAACCTAACCAATAAGTAATAATAATACTTTAAATATTAGATGATGCTATCCGTAGAAAATATAATTGAACTTAAGTCAGTCCTATTCTTCAAAATATAATTTGACAGCTGTAATATATAACAGGTTACCGTAAATCCATACAAAAACGTGTATAGTGATTTGATATTAACACTGGGAAAATTGTGTTCAATGAAAAGTTATACAGTTAGACAAAAATTAAAAATTAAAGATTTGATATGTCTCAACATATGTCTTTTTTTCAACCAACAGTATAATAATTTTTTTCATTTTTTATAATTTGTAGATGTTATTGTTTATTACCATTCATATAATTGTTAAATGCATTTTTTCAATAGTTACGATATGCAAATAACAATTTAATTTACTATCCTACTCTGATAATTATTTCTACTCGCTACTGAAGCGCCATCTTAATGTGCTCCCTTTCAGCCTCGACCTTACATCCAGATCTGGAATCCAAGTTACATGTTAACGTTAAAAAACGCGCTAAGTACACTCTCTACCTCATTGGTGGCGTGGAAACGTGTGCATATTAATACTGTTACAGCTTTTTGAATCGAAATAACTCAGAAACGGTGGATAATAGGAAAAAAGTATTTACATATTTTTTATAGATGCATCAATGATCTACAATTTTTGTTTGAGGTATTTTTATGATAAAAATCAAGGTTTCCTTTGACCTTTAACCTTGAATAAAATTTTTTTCATACACGCGAATGATGAGGAACTTTCAAATTTTATTTTTAATTACATTTTAAACAATTTTACTGATTTTCAGCTTGATGGGATTTTATTTAATTTCGAATGTTTAAATTGACCGGACTATAAATTATACAAATAAATACTTAGTTTCGCTGAAAATCACGGAAAACTATTTTTTGTCAACCTTTGACCTTGAATAAAACTTTCTAAGCATGGGAATTGTGGGGAATTTTAAATTTCGTTTATAATTATAATTTGAACAATTTTATTGATTTAGGTATCACCCAATGTCTAGATTGACCGTACTATTCAATACTATTTTCCTTGGATTATTATTACTTACTACGTGTATAGTAACATCACACAACTTGTTACTTACTTCGAAACTCATTTTTGAACTTCCACATTCATTAGAAACTGATATGACAAGTTGAGTTTCGAAAAATGAAATCTATAGAGGTAATTTTGTGATAGGTTCATTTGATATTAACTTCTACGGATTGCAAATATTTACTTACCATTAGCAAGTGTAGCTTCCTCATTTGCGGTAACAAAAGATAACCAATTCGTTAACCAAGTACCGTCCGTTGAGATTTTGTTCTTTTTTGTTGAATACCTGTATTCGGTGAGTAAATCCCACACGAACGTATTTTTATCATACGAACTGGTCATTAAAAATCTATCACCTTCGATTGGTATCCAAGATAATACTAAAAATAATAGAATACGGTTAAAATAATTCATATTAGATTAAATATTTAAGAAGTGGAGCAACCGGAAGAGCTCAATCGTTTGCTTTTATTTATTATTTAGACAATATATATTTGAAAATGTAAAATATCTTTCTCCTAGTTTTTGTTTAATTTCTAATAATTGAGTAATTTTTTTAAGACAGGGAAGAGAAAATAATCCGAGGGAGCTAAATCTGGCAAATAAGGTGTGTTAATTGTGGCCATTGCAATAACGGATGAGGAAGCCGAATAAGGTGCATGAAGTAGCAATTCAAACTCTAATTCATTAATTGTGGCCATTGCAATAACGGATGAGGAATCTTATGCATTGTCTTGATTAAACAAAAATTCCTTCCTAACCAAATATGACCGTTTTTGCTTGAATTCTTCGCTCAAACGTTGCATAATACTAGCTATTGATATTTTCCTCTTTTTCAAAATAGTCAATGTAAATTAACCCACACGCATCCCAAAAAACCGACGCGATGACCTTGCCTGCAGATGGAATGGTCTTTGGAACTGGTTCTCCCTTTTCAGTCCATTGTTTTGATTGTTCTTTAGTTTTGGGTATGAAGTGATGGGCCTACTTTTAATCCATTGTTATAAAACGACTTTAACTCTGTGAAACATTGTCAAAAACTCGATGGAAACATCTTCACAACGTTGTTTTTGTTCCATAGCTCGTGCACTTTCAGTGGACAATCATTCAGTACCACTTTGTGGATTTTATTCATCATTTCTGGAATCGTCACCTCATTTGGTCAACCAGTCGATGCTGGTCTTCGCAGGTGAAACGGCCTCATTTAAACTCTGCTACCTAATAGTTTACTGTTGATAACGAAGGAGCAGCCTGATTCAGAGTAGAATCTACTTCATCTTTTTTATTAGTTGGGCTAACACCTCACAAATAAAAGTATTGTATAAGTATAATTCAACTATAACCAAACGACAACAATGCACAGAATTATTAAAGTGAGACCTAAAAAAGTCCGTTTGATGGTACTGAAAACTTGCCAATTGGTATAGACCGTGAAACCGGTTCTTTTCTAATATGTTATCGGAGTTAAACGATTGGCGAGTGCGCAGAAATTTTTTTGAGGTTTAGGTTACTTTCTTTTATCTAAACAATCTCTAAGTAGTCCTTTTGGTTTGTTTACGGCAATATAAAGATTTCAAGATTACGAAGGTCTTAGAAGGAGGATTTTAATATTTGCCACGAGAGTCTATCGACCGTATGTTAGTCAATACTTTGATCGAGAATACGGAGGTTGTACCAAAGCTAAAGTATCGGGAGAAGGTGCTAGGCTAAATCCAACAGTGTGTAGTGGTTTCCTCACTTCCGATCCCGCCCATTCGCGATTCACACTACGTTGTTTAATGTTCGTTTGACAACTGCAAGAGATGGTTCAGCACGTCCGTAAATGGTACAGGGCATGGAAGTTGACGATGAAGAATAGAATGAAAGGCCAAGGGTTTCGGATGCGATTGTTCAGAAGATCAACAGTGAGCTGCCCAAAAATGGGAGGGTCAATGTCCATGAACTACGTATTTCTGAAGCTTCCCATAGTACAAAAGGCAGACATTTAACAGCAACGGTTGGGTTATTGCAAAGTGAGTGTTCGTTGAATCCCCGGAATACTGACTAACGGACACAAGGAGCAACGCCTTGACTATGCTCGGAAGAGTCTTTAACAATGTGAAGGAATAGGCAACTAGGAGAAGTTTTTGGACTATCTCATCATAGCACATGAAACGTGGGTATTTCTTCACACCCCTGAAACAAAACAACATTTTCGTCTAGTCCACCGCCACCAACGAAATCAAACAAACACAGACGACAGGAAAGATTATGGCGAGTGTATCCTAAGGGATTTCATGCAAACTCGGACGACAATAGAATCAGATAAATGTAAAACATTGACCAAACTTCGGTGAGCAACGCTCAACTCCGCGTTGCTCATCATCCGGACTAAGCCAGTGGCGATATTCACCTCTTACTCAACCCTTAGGGAGAAACGTTTCAAGATCGACGATCAAGTCCGAGTAGATGTCACACGCTTCCTCAACGAATTAGCTGGAGACTCCTTCGACTTAGGAATATAAAAGCTGAAGCACCGTCTTCAAAAATGTATAAAAATAGACAGCAGGGTAAGCTATTCAACCATATATAGATTAATAACAAAAACAGTGTTTTCCTTTAGTAAAAAATATGGGAACCGTACTTTTGGTACAATCCTCATTCATCGGGACAGTGACAAGTGAATTCAAAAAGAGCTGAACGGTGCATTTGAAATAAATTAGATAAGCGTGTACATAAATTAAATATTAGTGAATAGTTAAGCGTGTGAGTGTTAGTGAATAGTTAGTATATAAATAAATAAAATACTTAAGAGAGATAGACTATTATAAATTTATCCAACCTTTTTTTTTAATTAAAAACTGTTCAAATAAATAAGAAAAAAATTACAATGAGGTTTACAGTGAAAGGAAAAGTGAACGATTAGAGACTTAGATGGATTAATGATCTAGCGTTAGACCAGAGAGTGAAAAAAAGATGCTGGCAAAAATAAAACCAAATGTAAGCACATTGTTGAGGCACACCCTGGGCCGTATGCCATTTGAGGTTAGGAATTTTGAACACACGTATTTGATAACTTGAATGTTTTAATACTTTACAACTGAGACTACTCACTAACAAACTAAATATCTCAACAATGTCCCACCTTCGGTAACTGAAGATTTTTTTATCAAAACGCGCGTGTTATCGTTTATTGGTGTATTGGTAGTGTAAATAGTGTATGGAGGGTGATCAAGTTAAGTGGTAGTTTAATTGTGAAATAAATAAAATTTTATTACCGTAAAAGTGTGAAGATTGACCCTTAAGATACCTGCTTACCTGATATAAAATGTGTGTGCGCTTTAAGTATTTTGTAAGGTAATAATACGTCTATCGAATTTTGATCTTTGAATTTAATCAAGTTAGAAGTAACGTTGAGGTTATATAAACCGACATTACCGTCCGAATAACCGACGGCTATACTTGTACAACCGGAAACCTGAAAAATATGTTTAGGTTAGGTGAAAGAATCACTAGATATTGTGTTTTGAAAGTAAGGTGTCTAACTAAAGGCGTAGGGACATAAATTTTAGGTAGCTTAGTAAGTAAGGTTTCAAGTATGGAAAATAAATAAAAAAAATAATTGCTAAGATGTCATTGTTAAAATTATTGCCCTTCCTAGTACGTAATTTCGACTGGCGTTGCGGGTTAAGGACTCAAAATAAAACTGTCCTAAGAGTTTTCTTAAAATGCCAACGTTTCAATCTTTTATTTGAACTTTCCGCAACACCATTCGAAATTACATGCTAGGAAGGGCAATGACATCTTCTACTGGGTTTTTCAAAAATATCGACAACACACATGGCACAGTCTTGCTAAAGACTTCCTAAATCCAACTATAACCTCAATTTTGCCCCATCACCCTCGGTTTGTGAGGGACATCCCCTTCTTATTTTTCACATATTTTTTACAAATTTCAACTTACAGCCGTTGAACATTTGGAAGCAGGTAATAAAATTTTTAGCAAATATGTATGTAGTGTTGCAGAAATCCATTGGAGAATGGGTTGTGTGTATGGGAAAAACTTCATGAGTGATGGTGTTGTGTGTGAATGGTGTCGAAAGTTTAAAGATGGCCGTAATTGTGCATGATGAAGATGGTCAAGGACGAAAAACTGTCGTTTCAGATGACCTGGTTGAACGAGTTGATAGAATGGTTAAAGAAAACCGCAGATTCACCATTACCGCTTTGTCTACGAAATTTCCAAAAGTTTCAAGGTCTGCTTTGTACTCTATTGTTACTGAACGGTTAGGCTACATTGGCGTCAACTTTCTTTGAAGAGGTTATTGAAAAGCTTGTCTACAGATATGACATTTGTCTCCATCTCTTCAGTGATTATGTCGAAAAGTAACCGTAAGCGTACTAATATTTTGGTAATAAAATTATTGTTTTGTCTCTTATTTATAACCTAACGCAGGTTGAAAAGAAACCGGCCCTTGTAAAAGTGTTTAGTAAGACGATTCATATTTTACGGTTGTGAAACATTGTATCCCAATAAAAGAACAAGTAGTGCATTGCAAACTGCAAATATGGAAAGAATGGTTCGACAAATTACCAAATAGGACATCTGGAGATTAGGTCACTAATGGAATTCATTGAGCACAGATAGTTAAGTTAGTGACGTCCTTTAGAAAGATGGAAGATTCGAGACCAATAAAGAGAGTATGGAAAGCAAAATTATGTAAAAAGAAAAAAAGGACTTGAAACAGCATGGGACAAAGTAATTGGTACTATACTTGAAAGAAAAGAGGAACAACATGGAGAGGAGTAAAAATAACAGCACTTGGTAAAAAAGAATGGAAAAAGTTATACATATAAGAGTTATTTCTACCTTTATTACATAAAATTTACAATATTGAAATAAAAGAAATCATTGTGGTGTTTTTTATTTTTCAGAGTAAAATAATTTGAAAAATATGACAATTTATTATATATCCTCAAATGAAGAGAAATTGATTAAGCATCAATAAAAAAATACTTACTCTGCTCCAGGATATTTTTGTAGCAAAAATTGTTCTTTTCATTTCGCTCTCTTTTGCTATTAACTGTAACTTGATTACCGGACTCAATTTATAAAACAAACCCCTGAAAAAAATTGAATTTAACGTCTTTTGAATTTGAAACTAATTTGCAGTAGCAACTATCAAATATTCTAATAAATAATAAAAAAATCATAATTCATTATATTCATAGAGCACCTTGAAACTATAAAATTCTTTCAGGTGCAATGAAATCCTAAATGCAGATGTTGCTTAATCAAGCCAGACGAATACTTGACCCCTTAGGTCAAACAGCAAAAGAATTTTCAATAAACGAGAAATCTCCGAACGGCTCAGAGATTTCACTGAAAAAATAATTAATTTTGTAGTTTTCCTACACTGGCAACCCCGTTTCAAACAGCTTGTCAGTTGTCATTTTCCAAAATAGCGGAACACAGTGGTACGTAAGGTTTTTTCATATCAAAATTGTCAGCTCGGTTTTTATGTGTGTGATTTTACTGTCGTCCGATAAATCGGACGTCATGCACATTGGGCTCTAAGGTGTGATTTGTGAGGATGAGACTGCGGAAAACCTTATGTTGAAAACACCTATTGAACAAGGTGGTCAGGCTACAGATGAGGACAGTAATAAGTCTGATGAGGACAGTGACAAGTCTGATGAGGAGTATAAGGCTAACGTCAACCACTTGGGACGCTAATTGCTACAAAGTAGATGTAAACTACAACGTTTTCAAGCAAATAAAGATAATAATCTGCCATAAACATCTTTAGGGCTCTAATCAAATACCGGAACTTTGTGATCATTTTCATTGAGTTAAAAGTGATGATGAAGATTATGGACCCCTTTTTTCTGTAAAAGCGCGGAATCATCCGCCTAAAAAGTCACAAACCAAGAAGAAAAGGACGACTTTGTAGAAAAAAGTTTTCATCCACAAAGTACAACACACAACCAACGTCTGAAGAAATTCAGAATTGTAAAAACCCCCTAAAATATATCAGGATCTTTTATCACAAATATTTAGTAGAAGAAATTATAGACCTAACAAACCCCTATGTGGGACAGAAAAATAAGTCATTGACGGTTATATAAGAAGAGATTTATGTGATTTTGGGTGCTATGTTACCGAATAAAAGACTGTATATATAAAATATTACGATCTAGATGAGCATTATAATGTCGACAAAAGCATGATTCCGTACTATGGAAAGCCCATAAAATTTGGCTTCGTGTGACAGTACTGGTTACATGGTAGCTTTTAGTTTGTACACGGGATAAAGCTCTGACGAAAAAGATTTCAGATTAGGTGGAGATGTAGTTCTCACCCTCATTGAGTTCGGGAAGTTGCCAGCTCAAAGTTGTAATTGATGAAACATCTGCGACAGTTAGGCTACTATGCGACTGGTACGATAAGGGCTAACCGTTTTGAGAACGGCTCGCTAAAAGATGTTAACCAGTTAAAAAAGGAATAACGGGTCTACAGCGATTACAAGATGTCTGACGACATATTTTTATGTCGCTGGAACGATAATAATCTCTCGGTAACAACCAACTTTGAAAATTGGGACTTGACATCTACAACACGATGGTCTAATAAAAAAAGTTTGTAGTAGCAATCCCCAACCTTTATTGATTGCCAGCTACAACTAGCATACAGACGGGGTAGATAAGTGTGATCAAGCTGTTACGAATCTTTGTACAAGAATGCGTGGTGGCCAATATTTGCCTACTTTTTAGATGTTTCGTTGGTGAACAGTGAGTTACTCGCGAGCAAAAATGGATGTAATGAAGAGACAGACTCTTTATTCGCATTTTGATGATATGTAGCTCGAAGTTTGCTTGTCACATATGGAATTGCACCACACCAAGAGCAAAAGCCTACCAAACCCTTATCCACCATACGGTATGGCATCAAACAGCATTGGATTGAATCCATTAGCACAAAATGTCACTGTCCAAATCAATGTGAAGGAAAAACCGAGTTCCAGTGCCTGAAATGCGATGTAAGTTTATGAATGTTTTCGTAGTGGGAATTTGGCAAAATTGAAAGTAGGGATTTTGAGGATATAACCCTCCTATTGCTTTTTCAGGATTATGTAAGTTGGAGTGCTGACCTTGAAATATAAAAAAATCCGAGTAATTAATCAGTAAAATCTGCGCTGAATGCGATTTTTTTACTTTGATTGCAAAAACTGATGTAGCACTATGTTGAATAGTGGTCGACAAAATCGTGGTCATCAAGGATTTCAATTAATTTTTAGCTATATAGAGAAGTGCGTCTCAGGAAGAAATAAAAAAAAATCGGCTTCGGATCACCGCGGTTTCGTAAATTTTGAATTAAATTTTTTTTATTATTGTCTCTTAACGATTCCTTTTTCGCTCGGGCCAACGGCTCATTCTTTTTCACTTACGGTATAGAATAACTCTCTTACCATTTTGACATTTTGAGAATTGTCAGTAGCTGCCTTCCTACTTCTAGGAAGGAATCGATTTATTTTTTACAGTGGTTACCCTGCAGTTATTACAGTGGAGACAGCGGTTACATCCCAGTTATTATACTTATATAGCTTCACCAGCTGTTACAGTGATTACCCCCTTGATCATTATAGTATCAATTTTTGTTTGCCGGCTTCTATAAATGATCTTAATATTTTGAGAGGTTATTGTTGTCTCTGCGACTCATTGGCGTTTACTGGTGAGCATAAACGGTAGTTCTAATTCTTATTAGGCAAGGCGCAAATTGGGACGCATATGGCACGTGGTAGATAGCGTGACATGCTACACGAGGTGATCCGCATAGTGAGACACGCGTTTTCAAATAGGAAACGGTGGGATTTGGATTTGATTGGCAGTTCGCGACTAACCGGCATCAAAAATGTCTCACATTTTTGACAATCAAAAAAAAACAATTGTTTTTATTGAAAAGTTGTTTTATTCCTTGATGAGGAAGAAATTTAAATCACCTAACAGATTTATTCTATCGAAAAGAAAAAACAGTAAACAATTTACAACTAAAATGAGTGATAATGATTTCAGAATGAATCGAAAGACTTGCTAGTAACCGACACTTGTAGCACAGCAAACTGTTTATGAGCTACAGCGGGACACATCTGTGAGCTCACGCGTCAGGTCGCGTTGCGTTGTCAATTAGCGTCAATGTATTCAATTTTTTAGATTACAAAGCTATGTGCTGTGCTGCGTCGCCTCACTCGTGCTATATGTGTCCCAATTTGCGCTTTACCTTAAGTTGAGTAATAATTAATACTTACTTTTCGTCTTCTTTCAAAAACGGTATAGAATAAATGTTTACTGGCATCATCGAACTGGCAACAGCCAATAGTCCCATTCTAGATCCTTTGTCGGAATTTTCGGGATTGAAACATCCAGTTGGACACCATTCCATATGCCATATCGGACCATTATCGAAAATTATACCTAATTCAAAAATAGGTGTTTGAAAATCTACACGATTTTTTAATATTCCGAAATTCCAAAACTGAATCAAAGTTCGTTCAGAGTAATTATGATCTACCCGGTAAGTACCGTTGAAATCTTGACCAATGGCAACGGCTAATATTTGGAGTTCGTTTAATGAAGTGTACGGAGTTGGTAACCAAGAGAGACTCCGGACAGGTCCTCCGCAGAATATAGTCACGTTTGCTGAAACATATATAACAAATAATAACAACTAAAGAGACTTGGAGGATGTCTTTTAGATATTAGATAAAAGACTAAACAAAACAATTTTTACTAAAACTTATTACAAAATATTTCACTACCCAAAAAGTTATAATTATGGTGTGGAGTGCTCTTCTATCTCTTTCTGATACATAAATGCTTAAATCGTTTGTGTCATTTTAAGTTTGTTAATCTGTTGAAAGCTTCGTCGGAGCAATAGTCTAGTCAACAAGCTCAAAAACGTGAAAAAAAGAGATAAAGGTCCTTAAAATATAAGCGGATTTGGAATGATCCGTAGAAAAATGTTTTTTAAGGATTTTGGTGCAAATTAAAATTGCAAAATAAAAAGAAAAAAATGGTATTTAGTTTTTCGTTGATAACTCGAAAAATATCAATTTCTTGAAAAAGGAAAAACTATTAACTAAGATTATTATGCGAACATATTGTAAAGTTTGAACGAAGAAATCAAGCATTTATCTAGAATTTCAATAATCATCTTGCATTAAATATCTAGGAATGCAGTTAGATGCCAAATTAGACTGTAGAAAACACATTAAAAAGAAACGCAACCGAAAAGATCTCGAAAAGAAAGAATTGTATTGATTGCTAGGCAAAAAATAAAAAATGTCGTTAGAAAATAAAATCTTAATGTACAAGACTGTCATCATTCCAATCTGGACTTACACAAAGAGCGCAATCTAAGATTCTGCGAGCAATGGTTGATGCTCTCCTGGTATGTTTCAAACCATAAGATGCATGAAGATCTTCTAATTGCAACAGTACAAGAAACCATAAAACAGTGAATCTAAATGCATTACCAAAAGCTGGAGTCACACGATAATCCCATATTCCACCCATTGATGCCAGGAAGAGACGACCGAAGACTAAAGAGAAACTGGCCAACAGACCTAAAATGAGGTGTGGAAGAGATCCTCTCACTTTTTTTCAACATTTTCTAATTCCTAATGGAAGTCAGATGAACAATGAAATTTAGAATCAGTACACTCCAGTCTATTAGACGCCAACTCAGTGGCTTGATATAGCTGAAGATGATGCAAGTAATATTGACGAAATCCTTGAAGATTAGTATTTACTTTGCAATCCGAACATGACAGTCTGTTATGGTTATTGACCCCGAAGGAAATAAAAATCCAATATGAGCCAAGTTGAACCGACACGAGGACAAAATTGCGCTCATAATATTGTTAAACATTTGAAAGCTAGTTTAGGAATTGATGTATACAAACAATCTGTACAATTAAACAAAGCGTGATTTGTTTTATACTAATCTCAGATAAACATAATATATATATATAGATAATTATTAATCATATAAAATAGTTGTATATAGATATATACAGTGATATATAAAATTATATATAATTGTATATAGACGTATTCTAGATACAAATTGTATTTATTGTAATTATAAATCCAGTGATCCAGGAGATGTCATTCATTTTCACCCTGCATTTCCGATTGGGGTGAGTTATTTGTAATGATTAACTATGTACCTATAGGACAGTTTGGAATAATTAAACATAACCGAATGAAATTGTGAAATAAATATCTTACCGTCTCCCATTTCCGTTTCGAATAATTCAAAATTTTTGAATTTATATTCACTAGAATATACATTTTCGAATCCATTAACGATTTTTTTTGCAACGTCACATGATACATCCGACGGTGGCAAATATTGTTCGATTTGTTCATCAATCAAGTGCATTCCTTTGGAATATAAATTTTCAAATAAATTTTTAGATCTGAAGTGCTTCTGACAACTACAATCAAATACAATTAAATCGATGAGTGGAAAAAAGATACAACTCCAAAAAAAATGGCGTTTTAAACAAAGATAGCCAAAATAAACTTTAGAGACTGCACAGCGACCCCAATGACATCAAAGCGTGGTCAAAAGTATATGTGAAGGTTTTCTTGTTAAAAAATGATATAGTTTATTAAAATAACAATAATTCATTATTATTTGTATGTTTATTTTAAATAAGAATTATAAACTATAGTCGCTATCACCCGTTGTGAATTCAGTTGAATAGATAATAATTAGTCATATTATTAACTTCGAAAGACATATAAAACTAATATGAAATAAGTTGAACCGACGCAAGGACAAGGTTGATAGAAACAATATTGCTAAACATCACAATGTCAGATCTTGTCTTCAAAATAAGCAAGTAGTAAGTACTAAATTAATGCAAACAGTCATGTGAATAATCTTAGTAATAAAATTATTTTAGTTATGTCGTTTCTTTCGCTGCGAGTAATAGAAGGTTGGATCACCTTTTATTCGTTGAGCAGTTATAATCTGAGTACAAAATACTCTGAGTGTCTCAGTTCACTTGAATGAAAATGAAAAGCAGCTATTGTTACATAAAAAAGAAGAAAGGAAATCCTAACATAACCTAACCTCAAGTTACGGTACAAAGAAAACATAAAGAAAGAAAATCGAAACTTGAGTTAGGTTAGAATTCCCTATCTTCGTTTTTTTTGTAACATTGCATTTCTTTTTTATTCTCGATCGATAAAAATAAAAATTTTTGAGTAGTTTTCGGAGGTAAATAGTGTAATTTAAAGTTTTTGGATTTGTTATTGTTCAAAAAAAGTGTTGAAATTTTTGTTTTTTCCTTTGATCTCATTCTTATCTCAAATGTGCTGAAAAAATAAACAAAATAAGATAAAACTTACTGAAAAGATATAAAAATAATTTCTAGATTTTTTATGATGAAAAATATTTTTGTTTATTTAAAATTAGATTTTACCATGCCTTGATGACTTATGAAGCATGAAGGCTGAAAATGATAATTTCTTATCTATTCTCTTTGGGTATAAATTTATAAAATTTGAAATACTCACAATTCAAACGTAAATTCGAAGGCGTGCGAATATAAAGTAAGTTTTTTGCTATTTTTCCTGCTAGTTTCAAGAATGAACAACGGCTTGCCTAAAAAAATTTCAAACGTTAGTATATAGGCCCGTCTTATAAAAACATAGATAATATAGACTGCAATTGAGGTAATCAGTACACCAAGGCCCGGACTGAGTTCATATGGGGCCCTCAGCTAAAACCAGTAAAGAAATCGTATACCATAAAGGGAATTTGTGAGTATCAAAATGGCTTTCCACACTATTTGGGACAAAGAAGAAGAATTTTTGCTTTGGTTGAATTTATTACAATAACAAATTCACTTTATTTGTAGGGCTCCATCAGAGAGTGCTGAATGCATTGCGTCACGATTATTGCGGAACGTAGTGAGCCGATCAGCATTTTGACGCATGCGTCACTTAATTCTGCATATAACGCGTGACCAGGATGTGAGCGTAATGAAAATGTCAAACGTCACATTGTTGATTTTGTATTTTGATGTAAGGTGTACTATTTGTGTATACTTACAATTATTCTGATCTTTTCTCCCTTTGAAACTCGTTCTTGTATTGCTGCTCAGAAGATTTTCGGTTTCGATGTCCTCTTCATCGCTACTTTTATTATTTTGCTCGTAATCAACGTCTGATTTGACTTTCCGATCATGGACTAATTTTAAATGTTCAATTATCGCGTCTTCCGTTGAACAAATACAATAACATTTGTCGCAAGCGTAGTACTGAAATAAATTCCGAAATCACTTTAGTTTTCCAGATAATTGATTTGTATAAGGAGATATTTGCTACCTTCCGGAAATACCGACACAACTCGAAAAAAAATCCGTTTTTCATTCTTTGGCGTTAACAAAATTAAATCGGTAGTGAGCGCTTGAGTAGGTATGCTGGGCTAAAGTATGCAAAGATCGCTGCGAAACTGTCGAGAATGAGTCGCATGATCGATAACATCACACCAGACAACATTCGGCGCGTAGAATAACTCATTTTGGAGTGATCGTGGGATGAATGTTGGAAAACTTTCGGTTGAATTAGGCATTAGTATTGTTAGTGTAGAGCCTATCATTCACGAAAAGTTTCAATACCGCAAAATAACGGCGCGATGGATTTGCACATTGTTGAACTTGCGGTTGGAAATTTGCCGCCGCTAGCTGAAGTAATACGAGGTGCATGAGGACGATTTCACTACAGACGAAACATGGGTACATTATTATACTTTCGAAATCAAGCGGAATAAGGAAGAATGGGTGCTAGTCAAATCAAAGACAACTAGGAGTGCCGTACGTATACAATGTTCTATAAATACTGCATACTGCTCTTTTCTTCTGAAAGCACACGTGACACCTGCATATCGTTCTAAACGGAAGAGCATTACAGCGCGAAGTACGATTCTTCTTCAGGGTAACGCGCAACCGTCGTTACGTACGTCTAACGCTCCATAGATTATCAGAACTGGAGTGGGAGATACTAAAACATCCTCTATAAAGTCCGGATTTAATACCCTTCGACCACCACTTGATTGGCCCACTGAAAGAAGTATTCAACATCATCGACGAGGTAGAGGAGTTTGTGTGCACATGACTGTCCGAGGAATTCTTCGATACCGGCATCATAAAGCTTCGGAAGAGGGAGCAAAAATGTGTGACTTCAAAATACATCTCAAAAATTAGTCGATGTTTTTTATTAAAAGATTTTTGAATGCAAAATAGGTACCTGACAGATATTGAAAAAAAGTTGTGTGGTTACAGTTGAATTTTGGAAAATTCTTTTCAACTGGGATCGAAGTTTGATAAAACTTACATCATCTGATTTCAAAGGACATGCAGTCATGTGATCCAACAAGAGTGGTACTGTTTCTGATTTAAATTCGCATCCGGTTACTTTACAAGTTAACGATTTATTTTGTTCCAATTCGTTACTTAGATATGCTACCAACTGTTTGTTATCATCGAAATCCATTTGTTTAACGTAGAACTACAAAAAAAAAGAATTATTTGATTTTAATCGAGTGGATAGTTGTTATTAACTTACTCGGAAGTGTTCTAATTTTTCTCCTTTTGAAAATTGATCCAGTAAAGTCAATGCCCTAAAATAGTTTTTCATAATAATAATTTTCGACAGAAATGAAACATTTCGAAAACAATTAGAACAAACAGACGAAATAAAAAATAGTGCGTGGAGGTTACATTCAGTCTCTGAAGACGATAACTTGGTTATCGAAACGCCCATAAAAGACAGTATAATTGTGAGTGTTGGTGTAAATAGTGTGTTTAGTAGGAATATCGTCCAACGGTTCCAGAAATTCCGACTTAATTAAAGTTTCTATTAATCGAATGCCAGTTTTCGATTGAAACAAATTATGTAGTTGAATGTGGCACAATGAACTTTTAGATTTAATTGAATTCAATAAAATCAAATTCGTTTTATTAATTTGAAGATCAACCCTTTAAATGGTGATCATGCCTGAGTTTCTTTGCATTTTTTTGTCCACAAAGAAGTTTTTTTAATAAAAAGTTTAAGTATTACGAAAAATGTCCGGGTAAAAGGTGCCTTGGTAGCTGATTCCAAAGACTTGAACTTCTCCAAAGAAAAGAGTTCCGAATTTCTGAGTATCTGCAGTCGAACTCGGTGTTCATAAGCCACGATTGCGTGGAGCTAACAAATACTGCTCTAGGTGGACAGCTTGAAAGAGCATCTACAAAACAGAGTCAGATAAACGACCTTTCTTCTATACTCTAAGCTGTCCTAGTTTTTGGTCAACTCTGGATCGCTTATAACGTCGATTCTTTATTGAGTCCAGCATCTTCAGGGTATGCTTAGGAGCCGAGCTCCAAATGTACGGGCAATATTCCAAAGATAGACGAATCTGGACCTTGTAGAAGAATAGAGTTTGAAGCTTTTTGATCTTAAAGAGAGCACCTAGTTTTTGTGAAGCTGCCTTGGCTAAATCGGCCACGTGACTACCTCAACTCCTAACGAGTGAATTTGCGGTGCTGGTGATATTTTATGTCCAGACAGGACCAAATCCTGAACTGCAATTTGATTTAAAAAAATTGTTAAGCGTTTTTCATCCCGCACGGCCCGCCAACGGTCATAATGTTTTGTTGTTCGAGTTCAAGCTTTATGCAAACGCTACGCGGGCTGAAGTAAGCGTACATGCGCAGTAGACAATTGCGAAGTTCTCGCACTACACACTCCGCCATTATTAACATTCGGGCGTCAGTCGGCGTTGTGCTACAGCCACGTAAACATGTCCGTCATTGTTGATTCTCTCGCCAAGTGGCAGAATTATTAAAAAAACCGCAGATTCACCGTTACTGCTTTGTATTTGAAGATGATATTGAAAAGCATGTCCACAGATATGATAAATGTCTCAATATCTTCGGTGATTATATACCAATCTTTTGGTAAAGTTAAAAAATGTCTCGGAAAACATTTCAATCGTCTATTGTGAATAAAGTATTAGAAAAAAAAAGTTAAAAGTGTCTCGAAGAGTATTTCTATACATGGTGTAAAAATTTTCATGAAAAATCGTTGAAATTGCGTTGTTTTCTATTCACTTACTTTTTGGCAGCTCTCCTCTTACTAAGTGGAGCATCGAGATCTACGTGAAAGTAATCGGAATCGGATTTATTGGGCGTATCCTCGTTGTCCGGTTTGTGTTGTTGTTTCATGTGCGTTGGCATACTAGATGGAAGACATTTTTTGCCGCAAATCTCGCATGGGATCTGAGCCTCACTTAAAGTCAAACCACATTGTCGTTGATGAGATAAAAATCCTAATACAGACTTTTTTTTCAATTTACATTTTTCACATTTCAATGGTTTTTTAGCTTTATATAGACCCATTAAAATATGGGTAACCAAAGATTCATTTTTTAAATCCTGAAAAATACGATTAATTATATAAATTGTAGTAAGTGGAAATTTAATTTTTAACATTAATTTTTCCATTATTGTAAATATCTAATCGTAAAAATAAATATTGAGGGACTAATTTTAAGATCTCAAATCCTTTTTCTCAGTAGTTAAGTGTGGTAATCTTAGAGAAAGAGAGAAATGCTTTATTCTCAAAAAATTGTTACGATTTGTAGACAAAAATTATAAGAATACAAGGCACTTTCCAGTAAATATGCCTTCAAATTATTACGGAATGCGGAAAAAGATTATTTCAATTGGCAAGTGATTGTGCATTTTTTTGCATTGTAAAATATTGAGCCATGAAACAACCTTTCTGAAACTGGAGAACCGTGCTTACGAATTATGAATAAAGAAGGAAGAGTTAGAATTTTCAATCTTTCAAAGAAGACCCTGCAGTGGGCCCCTACTTTTCGATTTCAAGGAATATAAAATAAAAGTAATTTGTTACGTTAATGGAACTTCGAATGTCCAAGGGACACTTGGAATCGCTTAACTATGACGTTGGTTCCCAATAGGAGCGATCAGTGTACAACAAGTACAATAATAACTCGAAATTAGATAGGTAAATCTGTGATTCTTCACAGTCACATTAATATAAGACAAAAATTAAGTAATCCGAGACGATAAGTTAATGGAGGGTAAAATACGGGACACTTTGTATCATTTAACTAGATGATTAACAGATCCTAATGGTTCCCGATGCAAGTGGGTTGTCTACAACTGCAGAGGCAAAGACTCAATCAGCAGGCCAAGATTCGAAGGAGACATAGAAATTGCTCTGTTTGCTTCCACAGATTCTGAGACTCCGCAGCTAGATAAACAGTCGATCAATGAACCACGACTAAACAAACTGTGTAAACTGTTTACAAACCGCTAAATACTAAAATTCTATTGTAGTCAAAAGCTATAAATAATTACATTTATGGTCGTTAAACTCACATCAATATAAAATAAAATTAAGTAATTTGATACGTTAAAGGAACTTCAAACGTCTAAGGGACACTTGGAATCGCTTAACCATGACGTTGGTTCCCAATAGGAGCGATCCGTGTACAATAAATCTTAACGAATAATATAGTAAGTGGCAAGCTACAGTAATGAAAATGTAATATAAAAATAATATTTACCAGCGGTGGATCACCGACTCTCCACGCCAAGTTATTATGTTGTAATTTATGGTTTTTCCATTTTTCTCTCGTTACTAAATTGTTACAAACGGCACAAGTAACGTTGCCATTACATACAATTCCATCGCATTCTTCTTTATGCAAAATAAAATCAGTTGTTTTCGTATAACTCGCCTTACATTTGAAGCAAATCAAATTTTTGTTTTTGGTAAGCAGAGGATTCAATATCTTCTTTAATAGCGCAATATCATCTAAATACTAAGAAGTCATTATTATAATATTGAAATATGATTTGAAACAAAGTTTAATCGTTATTTGAACATTTTATAACTCGATAAAACTAGATTCGAACTGGATGGAACGCGTTTGATTCCAGAAGCACAAGGTAACACCAAATTATAATAGCCCTGATATAGGAAAGCTTTTCCTCTGCAGGGTTAATTATATTTTAACGATTTCAGTAGACAAAGCGGACTTTCCAAATTAAATGAACAAAGATGTACTGAGGTTCATACTGCAATCATTTACCTAAGCAAGATCTAGAGAGAGACTAAGAGCAGAGACGTGTAGAGGAGTTGTATCCCTATGGACTTATAGTGCCTTAAAGTAGGACCCAAAATTTCGGAAAAAAAAATTAATTTCTTTGCAAACAGCGTCCTTTTTTCAGGACAGTTTTCTAAGAATTGTTTTCATCCGCTTGGTGGTAATATAACCAGCTGTCTAGCGAAAAATAGAGATAAAATTCCGTGTGCATACTGTGAAATCATACTTCGAACTAAAGCGTAGATCTTTTAGATTTTCGACTGCTGAAAATTGATTTTAAAAAGTATTTTTTCTTTTGAAACTGAACTGGACTTCACATAAAGCTGGGATTGATGGAGCAATTGGTAAAGTCATTTCCAAGATACTTAATATTAGGTCTCTCGGCGACAAATTTGAAAGAAGGTGTTTTCATTAGACCCGATATTAGACGGCTCAAAGAGAAGGGCGGATTGCTGTCAAAGAGGTCATAGAGAAATTATTAGAACCCTATTTATTATTTATTATTAATCGTCGAAAGAATGTTAAAAGCATTTCAAACTTTAGGTTGCGTGATGAGTTTAAAAGTTAATTTTCTTCAAGGTGAACGATTTCATCAAGATATTGAGGAGATAGAAGATATACCAGGGAAGATGGAGCGTCTCAATGATGGCAGGCTACTGTTGGACGCTACCTACAAGCGAATATGTCCCTGAAGGAGTCTCATTGGCAAAAAGAAATGTGTTTAGTGCTTACTAATGAATGAGTTTTTAGTATTTCATCTTTTATTTCAAGATGATAACATATTTAACATAAATACCTATATTGTCAGAAAACGTGACGTTCTACGAGTAAATGAAAGTCACTTTCGGATTCAACACACCCAAAAACTGTGAGTTAATGACCGGAAGTCATATATAACAAAGAAAAATGTCTGTAAAACTGATCGACAAAGAAATCACACAAGGTGACGAAGTCAAATACCTGGGCATGCATCTGGGCCACAAGTTGAGGAATATCTATTGGTAACTAGGTAGAGCAGAATTATCAAAAGATTCATTTACGAAACCATCTTGAAACCAATCTGGAGCTAAGAACTAGAATTAAAGAGAACAACTGCAGATTCAAACACTAAAATTATAGAAATTTCAGTCCTAAGCCCTAAGAATGATTCTAGGAGTTCCATAATCAACAAAGCTATTCACTACGATGCCAGGTCCTTCGTATATCAAAGAAATACGCGGAAAACATATTGTAAAACTAAAAGTGTATCCAAATGCGTTCGCAACAGGTCTAGAGAATAAACCACGCGTTGCAACGAAGTCCCGTGGGAATTAGTTATTTAGTAGTAAAAATACTAATACGTCCAATGTCAAAATTAGTCAATAGTGTAGTAGTAGAGTAACTTCAACAGGATTTCTCCTCTACATGTCCTGTTTTTTTTTTTTAATTTTCATATCTATTACTTAATATTTACCTAACATCTAACATGGAAGAAAAATCAATTTATTGAAAAAGCATGATTTTTATTCATAAACACTTACTATATAAGGTTCTCCTGGTTTCCACCCGAGATTATTATGAACGATTTCGTTATGATCTCCCCATTCGTTAACTTTTTTATCACAAATAACGCAAACATTTTCCTTTTCAACATGGTTCACATCCGATTTATTCGACTGTCTAAAATTGAAGACACAAAATTGCAACAATTATAAAAATTATTCTAAATTCGAATGCTCCTCTTCGATATACTCCCTTCCCCTCGCCACACACCTTTCTATACGTTTTTTTTTCATTGATCGAAGCAGTGCTGGAAGTCTTCTTTGGTGAGTGTCTTTAGCTGTCGTTTTTGCTTTACGTCTTCCATCGAATCAAATCGGGCCCCTTTCACAGCAGATTATATCTTCGAAAACGAAAAAAATTGCACGCTGCCATCTGGTGAGTAAGGCGAGTATTCGAGCACTGCAGTGCGCTTACTGGTCAAATATTGCTTCACAGATAGCACGTTATGAGTAGGTGCGTTGTCCTGGTGCAAAATCCTACGTACTCGTTCTCGCAGTGACAAATAGTAAGTCTGGTTGACAGTCTGACCTTCTGGAACTCATTCAGTCATCACGATACCGTTAATGTCGAAAAAAAAAACGATCAACATTGCCTTGAATTGAATGAAATTGCTCTCTTGGCTCTCACTAAAGCGCTTCTTTAACTCAAAAACACGTGCACGAGATAGAGAATTGTTCCCATAGGCATCGTGCAACAATTTATAGTGCTCAGTCAGAGTTTTTTTCAATTTAACGATAAATTTGAGATCGATACGTTTTTCGTCACGAGGAAAAAACGCGTTCGATGCAAACCGCTACTGCATAAATACTATCATAGTGATGGAAACGTGTTTTGGGACGTGCATAGACAAGATATCTACATACCTAACGCACTACTCGTTTTTTACCCCATCCGTATATGGTGCCCTCTAGGCGCGCAATCTCGTTTTTTTATAGCCAGACCTCGTACATTGCCTGAGCTACTAAACTGCACACCTGGATTTACGATTTATCTTCAAAAATTGATGTCTTTGGAAAAAAAAATAAATTTTCTTTTCTCGATTAAAAGCAAATCAAAAAACAGCTTAACATCTGACAGAAAAATCTAATAAGGGCTCTCTAGAGAAATGAATATATTTTTTTAAAAGTTCTTTATTAAGACATGATTTCGGTTCGTTGCAAACATTCTCCAATTTTATTTATACAATAGATATTATCAAAAAAGATACAAATAGATTATTATGTAACTTCTAAAAAGTGCCAGATATCGATTTAAGGTATGCCGGAGAAATGAGGTTACATTTTCGTGAATGCCAAAGAAGCGCTAAAAACCGTTGTGCCCTGCATACTGAATATCCTTCCTTCTAACGTCTATGTCGAGAGGTTATTTCCTCACATGCATTTCAAATGAACAAAATCTATAAATCATTGCAGCGTGGATTTGATAAGAGCCGAAGTTCTCATAACTTTAAATTTATAGATTAGTTGCACTGATTTCTTGTCTATTTTTAAACAAGATAAGGGCTTGAAAATGCCTGCAGTTCCCGTATTTCTGTGGCTGGGAGTTGGCAACCCTGAAGCCATCATGTGAAAGTTTTAAAACTGTGGAAAAGTCTTAGGATAATAAACTTTTATTGACTGAAATCAAGTCTTCATAAAGAACTTTTAAAAAAATATAATATATTTCTCTAGTCCTACTTTTTAGATTTTTCTGTCAGATGTGAAGCCACTAAAATCGGCACCGGAAACTTCACGATTTTTCCAAAGACATTTTTGAAGATAAATCGTGATTCTAGGTTCAATAGTTGAGACAATGTACGAGGCCTGGCTATTAAATAACGAGAGTGCGCGCCTGGAGGGGGCCCTAGATGGGTGGGGTAAAAAACTAGTAGTGCGTTGAGTATCTAGATGTCTTGTCTATGTACGTCCCAAGACACGTTTCCATCACTATTATAGTATTTCTCTAGTAGCGGTTTGAAGCGAATGTGTTTTTTTCTCACCATGTGTGACGAAAACTATGAGCAACGTATCAATCTCAAATTTCTCGTTAAATTGAAAAAAGCTCCGACTGAGTATTATAAATTGTTGCAAGAGGCCTATGGGGACAAATATCTATCTCGTGCGCGTTTTTTGAGTGGTGTAAGCGCTTCAGTGAGGGCCGAGAGAGCACTGAAGATGACCAGCGCCCAGGTCGTCCTGTGACTGTTTCAACTCCGGAAACAACGACCAAAATTAACCAAATTGTACGAGCAGATCGTCGAATGAGCATCCGCATGATTGTCAAGGCTGTAAACGCCGATAAAGAAACGATTAGACAAATTTTACACGAGGAATTACACATGACGAAGGTCTGTGCCAAAAAATCTGATTCCTGACCAAAAGCTCTTGCGTCAACGGATCTACTCAGATTCCCTTGAAAGGTTAGGAAAAAGATCAGCTTTGAAAGGGACCCGATTTGAGTCGATGGAAGCGGTAAAGCAAAAAACGGCAGAACTCCTGAAAGCACTCACCAAAGAAGACTTCCAGCATTCGAATGTAGAATAATTTTTATAATAAAACCATTTTTCGTAACCAGTCTCTTTATTTATTAGCCAGACCTCGTATGTAGGTCACTTCAATTGTAAAAATATTATTTGATACTAAAAATAAGGATCTACCTACAAGGTTGGGAAAAATGTATTTTTTATATTCAAACAAAACATCGATTTAAACAACTTTATAAAACTTACTCCAAAGTACGTGCGCAAAATTTTTACTGCTCACTATTTTATTTAAATACTCCTTTAGCAGAAAAATGGTTTACGTCAAGGGTGGGCGAATACTTTTAAGCTAGTGCCAAAATTAAATTTTAAAGCATTCGGACAGAGAAATTTGACAGTTAATAAGAGATAATAGTAATAATAAATTGTCCACTTTTTTTGTATATTTATTAGACTTCGTATAAATTTAGTTCAACTTACCTAACTGAAGCATCAAAAATGTTGTTTTCCCTGCAAGATTTTACTGATAATTCGTCATGTTCATTTGCAACTGGGTTCTTTTCGACATTCTCTTCACTCTTCTTATTAATTTTATCATTTTTAGCTATTTCATTGTTTTTTTCTATGGGAGACTGATCAAATTGACATTGTGATTTCCTCCTCTTCTTCTTTTTTCCTGAAATACCTTCAAAATTGTTTTCATTCGATCGATTTACATCTTTCTTCAGTTCACTAGAATTTCCTTCTCGGTCCTCAACAGAATTATATTCTAATTTATCACGTTCTTTGTTATTTGGGGATGTTTCTGATACAATTTGCTCTTGTTTTGGGGATGGGACCTTCGACTTTCTACCCCTTTTCCTAGTAGGGGTCGATTCTACTGGTCTGTGTTGATCCAATAGTTGATTTGAACTTGTGGTTTCTTCATCTTTTTCATTTGCAATTCCACGTTTTCGCTTTCCTTCTATTTGGATGTTTTCATTGTAATTTCCCTCCAATTCTACATAATTTATTTTAAGTCGTTTTCTACCGCTTCGTGATATTTCAGTAGGTAAATCAATGTTTTCTTGTACGGGAGAAGGTAAACGTTCACTTTTGGGTTTTCTACCCCTTTTCTTTTTTGGAATGTCATCGTTTTTATTATCTATAAGCGAACTATCCAATTTCCCCAAATGAGGTACTGATTTTTTTTTATTATTGTTTGATTCATTTTCATCTAATGAATTCATTTTTGGTTCATTAGTATCAGAAAGTTGAGCTTGGTTTTTATCATCACTACTTTTTACCAATAAACAAGATGATGATGAACCACGTGTAGTACTAGGACCTTTATCATCATTTTCTTTTTTGCATTGCAAATAATCATCTGTTCCCAAAACACTATGACTTTTTGACTTTCTCACCTTACTACCTTCACTACTTATATCGACAGATAATTTATTTTGTATTGGTATCTTTTCTGCAGTAGTTGATGGATCTATTCTGTGTTTTTTTGGTCTTCCAACTTTTTTCTTGACTATTGTAGCAGTAGTTTTATCAACTGATTCATCTATATTTTTTGACAACTCTGAATTTGCAGCTGATGACTTTTTGATGATTTCTTCTTTAGGTTGTTCAATAGATAGTTGTAAATCCTCAGTTTCAATTGCCTCTTGATGATTTGATGTTGTAGATTTAGTCCTTGATCTATTTTTAATTATATCTGGTTTTTTATAAATTTTTTCAACTTTTATTGATTGGTTTGAATTATTTCCACTACTCAAGTTATCATCCTTATTAATTACTTTAGGCTCACTTATTTTTAGAGGAGAACTGACTAATTTCAATGTTACTAAATCATTTTTAAGGCTTGTATCTATTTCATTTGCAGAGTCTAGTTGATTTGCTCTTTGATCTTCATTGCTTATAACTGTACTTGATGGTGTAATAGTATTCAATGTAGAATCTTTTTCTTCTTTACTTTCAACCAAATTGACATTTTCTCTAATATTATCAGAAGTATCTTTAAAAGTATGTGTTGTATTTTCACAATGCTTTGGTGGTTCATCTATCAATAGTTGTCGGTGAGACTGTTCGTCATCACTTTCTGTTAACTTCATTACGACATTTGTTATTACTTTGTTAATCGTTTCTTTTGATATATTTGTACAAGAGTTAGCTTTACTTAATCTATTTCCGCAATTTTTATTTATCCCTAATTTTACTCTATTTTCTGCATCTTTTTCATTTTCATTAACACAACAAACAATATTTTGGAAGCATGCTCCTTGCGACTCAATATTTGGTTTACTATTTTTACATTCATCAGTATTTTCTTCTATGTTTTCAATAACATCTTTAGAAGTAACATCAGTTAATAAATAATCTAATGTCCCTTCAGTTAAAACAACTTCTGATTTTCCTACTTTATTATCCTGGTTGATTAAATTGGAAAATAATTCAGTTTCTCTTCTTCCTTCTGGCATTTTTAGATATACGTTTTCTTTACTTATTTCTTTTATACAACTGGCAATTTTGGCTGCTACTAAATCATTTTTGGAACTTATTTCTGTTTCATCATCAGATTGATGTGTTATTTGGTCATCATTGCTTGTAACAGTACTTGTCTGTGGGAAACTACTACTCAATATACTTTTTTTTGGAATTTTTTCTTCTTTGCTTACATTATCAAAAGTATTTTTTAAAAATTCTGTTGTTTTACTCAATATACTACTATTTAATATAGTTTCATCTTTTGCTTCTACTTTTTTTCTATTTACTGGAACTATTTCAGTCATACAGCTACCAATACTTTCAGAATGTGTTCTTTGTATGCCAATATTTGATATATCTTTCTCTTTATTGCTTTCATCTTCTTTGTTTTCAATAGTGTCTCTAAAGCTACTACCAGTTTTAATACATTTGGTTAAATCAGTTAATGGATGTTCTTCTATCTCTTGAGATGAAATATTTTCTGTTAGTCCTGTCACTTCCTTGGTGATTAATATTTCACTTGCTCTTTTGGACATTTCTATAGAGATTTCTTCATTTCTAACAATTATCTGCATATTATCAGCACATTCATCTGAATGATCATCCTCTAAAGCTGAAACTGTTTCTTCAAGCTTGTTAATATGTGATTCATTAGTTTCTTGATTCTTTTCAGAACAACTTCCAACATCTTTAGTAGTTTTTGTATCAATAGTTTCATTATTATCAGGAATAGAATGACTTTTTGTGAAATGGGCGTCTGAACTAATTTTTTTATTTTTATTGGTATTTATTTGCATTTTATTATAGTTTTTATTTTTGTCATCTTCTGTTGTAATAGCCATCAATGAACTATTTATAGGTTTTTCAAAATCGGAGTCACTACTACCTGTTTTTATTATTTCATTGCTAATTTTTTGTTCAACTTTGTCTAAGGAATGTAATAGATTATCTAATGATGTATTTTCCATGTTTTTCAAATTAGCAATTGGAAGTTTTATATTTTGCTTCCTTTTGAAATCGCCAATATTTGGTATATACCTAGTTTTTTTGGCAATTGTAGGTTTCTTATATTCCCTTGCATCATTGTTGATTGGGTTTGTAACAATAGTTGCTTCCTTACATTCCGATGTTAAGGTATCATTTACATTTGAATAAGGAACCTCACTGATAATTTTATGAAGATCTTCCTTACTGAAACTAACAGATGTGTTACTTAAAACACTGACACTTTTTTTTCTTTTCACTGTATCAGCAGGAGCACGAGGTTTTTTGTCTATTTCAATTTTTCTAACTGATTTATTTTTTATTTTAGGCACTAGAGCTCTATTACTAGCAGTATCTTTTTTATTAGATTTTTTTGCAGGTTTGTTGTCTGTATTTAGTAATTTTTCAGAATGTGACTTTTTCACTTTAGAAGTTTCCGGTTCTACAGGTTTTTTGAACATTAATTGATTATTTGAAGACATTTTTTTCTGTATAGCACTTTTAAGTACAGCAAGTGAATCAAGTTCATTAAAGTTTGTTGATGTTGTTGGAATACATTTCTCATCTGTTTTATCAAATTTATTATTAGATAACTTGTTAAGAACTCCGAGTTCTGCTAATTCTTGTGGAGTTATAATGAATAATTTTTTGTTACCAGGCTTGTCATCATTCCCTTCCATGTCTATAGGATCCTAATAAAAAATAAAAATTAGAGTATAAATTTCATTACACTACTTCACCAAAAGAGATATCATGGGAAAGCTCAATTCACTTATGTAGGGAGTTTACTTAAATTATTCAGCGATTCTCTAAGATATAGTCAGAATGAATATGTTCCACCCAAAATACTTCCAAAACAATTCTCTGAATTTTAATGGGTAGGATACTTAGAAACCCTTATTTACACAATTCCTATTGTTGAGAAGTCAGATTTTTCAAACTACATCATACATGACTGAAATGTTCCTCAATAGTCTCACAATGTTAGGGGTTATAGTGAAAAATGAAAACATTGTGCACCTTATACCTCAATAATGTCGAGCTTTTTCACACATGTTTTTGCATTTTTTTCAGTACGCAGATTCACTTTTAATAGCCGATTTCATGAAAAAACTGATGAACAAGCTATCGATTAAACAAAAAATAAATCATTTCCTTGGGGTTTGAACCTAGGACCTTTTGTTTACAAAGCCAACGTTTTTATCCTTTTACCAAAAAGTTGTTATAAAAATGTATATACCACTTACCTTAATATTAATAATTTTCAATCTAATGAATAAAATATTTGTTACAAGTACAAACCATATCACACTTAAATTGCATAATTCTTTTGGTGAAAACTTATTAACTGATAACACAGTGATACTCACTTTATATCAAATATAAATACGGTCTGTCATTATTCTTCATTCATTTTTGGACTATGTTTTATAGGACAAACAAATTTTAAGAAATCATAGAGGCCTAAACACGCACAAGCTAAGCATGCACGAAACATTATTGACGACGTTATCTGTTCTGCTTTAATAATATTGGCTCTAGTACAAGTCTCGAAAATTTCTTTATTCTTTACACATTCTTTACTTTATTAAAGAATTGTGAGGACCCATCTTAATGTAATGAAAGAAATATCGTTTTATTTTTCACCTTTTATTTCAATCTACATAAGTTGAATTGAGGCTTGGACTCTGTAAACATATATATTAGGATATAGTGAAGCATGAGATACGTTTGCTACTCCGATCTTATTAAACAAATCATAAATTATTACACAGTAGCTTCGAAATGTACTTAATAAAAGACTCAATCTCGCGTCTCATAGATGTTCTCCGAACATCAACGAGGACAATTATTAGACAATTTATTTTCAATTGAAAATACACCTATTAAAATAGTTCTATTTTATGTGTAGGGACATCCGATACTTTCTGGTTGGATAGTCTACGGATTGAGTCCATCACCACAAAGAAGAAGTAGTTTCATACGAAAAAGAAGAATTTATAGATTAAAAATTCAATAACATGATAACACGAGTTAACCTGTGAAGTTATCGTTAATTTCTAATTAGTAAGTACTATAATTTACATGTTCAGTTTATTAAACCAAAATCGTATTAAACTTTTCTCAACTCGCATTTTAAGATTTTGCAATACTTGTGAAAGAAGCATAATGAAAAATATTTTTCATCCACCCGATGATATTCGGTGTATGAAGACCTTGAATAAAGATAAAATAAAAACGACTGTTCAAGTTCATTGCCTATCAATAAATGAGAAAAATTTGCAAGGTATTGTACCTCTACTAAAAAAATATTTAATGAAAATAGAAAAGTTTAAACCAATACAACTTATTGCTGATAATAAAGTTGATATCTATTTATCGCCTGAACTAATTAAAAACTGGTCAGGGTTCCCAAATGATATTCAGTCTGCTTTGGAAAAGAATTCTGTGACAGAAAACGATCTGAAAATAAAAAATATTGAGTTGACTTATGAGAATTTTTCAGCAGAAGACTTATTACGGGCTATTCTTCCATCTGATAAGGAAGGTATGTCTTAATTGCATATGTTTGCTTATGGAGTTTGATTTGCTGCAACTGATAGTTATTTTATATTGTAGGTTTATCAAGTTTTACAAAAATTGGACACATAGTTCATGTAAACCTCAGAGAACACTTATTGCCATTTAAAAGTATAATTGGAGATATTCTTTTTGATAAAGTACAAGGCTGTAAATCTATTGTGAACAAAGTGAACATGATTGATAATACATATAGAAATTTTCATATGGAATTATTGAAAGGGGAAAATAATATGATAACAGCAGTCAAAGAAAACAACTGCACCTTCAAATTTGATTTTTCCAAAGTATATTGGAACTCTAGATTGTGCACGGAACATGAGAGAATAATAAAGAAACTGAACCAACAAGATGTTTTATTTGATGTTTTTGCTGGAGTAGGCCCATTTTCAATACCTGCTGCTAAGAAGAGATGTGTTGTTTATGCCAATGATCTAAATCCAGAGTCATACAAATGGCTCGAATACAATGCAAAAGCCAACAAGATTTCTAATGAATATTTTCAGTCATTCAATAAAGATGGAGCAGATTTTATTAAAACTGAGATCAAAAAACATTTACCAATCAATTTAGAAAATGAAAAGAACATTTTCATCACAATGAACCTTCCAGCTTTGGCTGTGAATTTTCTCGCCAATTTCGAAGGATTATTTAATCCTGATGAACTTCCAAACATTACAAAGACACCATTAATATTTCTCTATTGTTTTGTAAAAGGAGAAAATTATACAGAATTAGCAAAGGAATTAATTTTAGAAAACTTTAATTGCAATGACAGTGATATCATTGATATCTTTAGAGTAAGGACTGTAAGCTCCCTTAAAGAAATGATGAGGGTCACTATAAAGCTGACAAGAGAAATTTTAACCACTGAGAATCTTAGAAAAAGAAAGTTTGAGGATCAAGAAGATAATAATACAAAAAGAAGTATGTAATTCAATCCTTTTGCATATATTCTTATTCAGTTATACGAGCTAAGTTGCTAAATGCGAATTTTTTGCTGAGTTTTTTAGTACTGTGAGATTTGTCTGAAAAGTTTCTGATTTCAACTTAAAGCATTTATCATATAAATTGGGGAATATATTTGTCCATGAGATGAGGGATACTCACTAATATTTCAGGCATTTTGGACGTTTAATTTCTGTTTTATAATAGTATAAGTGCGTAGCTGTTGAGATTTTTCTGAAAATGGAAAAAATTGAGGCAATAAGCCCTTGCAATGATGAGGAGCTAAGACACTGTGTAGAGATAAAATCTGCGACAACCAGCGATTTTATTGAAAAAGTTCACCAAGTGGTACTGTACTGCCAGATTAAGGTTTGAGAGATAGTTAGGTACCACGTTTGAACCAAAAACAGTGGATTGCCAAGCGGCGAACCTACTCCAAAAGGAAAAGACAGTTTCATCAGTTAGACAACTGAAATTTTAATAGAAATTGTATTTTTTAACAAGTTTCTTATAATGTTAGGAATAAATTGATCTGTTGATGAATGCAGTATTGAGCAAGCATCACTGGTATCAAGTTTGACATGACTTGCAACCATTTTTATGAATAATAATTTATATATGCACTTTTTGAAAAGTTTTCAAATCACTAACGTTACATTATGTTTTATTTTATGAACAAATATATTTTCCAACAAACCCTAAGAACACAGTATTTTAGGTAAAGATGGGAAAGAACAAGAAGAGAGTAGGTAACGTTTTCAAAGTTGCTGGTGCTAAAAGTTTGAAACTTAAAGCAAAAGCGAAAGCTGTGAAGACTGATTTGAAACAGGTAAAATAATATTCACTTATTGTATTATTTGTTAAGAGATATCAACATTTATATTTAAATTTTTACACTTTTTTAAATCACTGTTTTCCCTTCCTTTTGGTTTTTGTTGCCAATGGAGAATATTGTAACATTTCTAGGGCAAAGGTTCATGGATTAAATTGTACAAGTTAATTTCACACTTAAAATTTCATTTCGATTGAGGTACCTCCAAAACATGTGATTTGAACACTTTAATTGCTTCTTCATGTGTATAAAAACGTTGACCTCGCCATTTATTTTTGATATGCGGGCACAAGAAAAAATCAGTAGGTGCCAAACAAACTAGACAACAGTGTTGCCATATCTCAAAACTTGGGTAGCAACACTCGTATTTACACTAATTTATATTGTGGTTCGAGTGTTTAACATCCTTCATATTTTATTTTTCAGATCAATATAAAAAATAAAGTAGCTGAAATAGATAAGGCATTAGAACAACTAGAAAATAAAATGAGGGTACCTGAAGTGACACCTCCAAAAAATCTTTCAAATACAAAAACGAATCTTCCATCTGCTGTAAATGAGAATTCCGCAAATACCGAAAAGAAAGCTGAAGAAGCTTTAAATAGCTTGAATAACTTTCAAATGTGAATAAGCAATTTTGTTGATAATAAGTCACTTTTATTGTAAAATATTTATTAAAAAAAGTTAAAAATAATATTTTTTGTCTAATTTGTCCCCGATTCCTGCCAAGGAGGTCTCTGAAGACGATAACTTGGTTATCGAAACGCTCATATCAGACAGTGTAATTGTGAATGGTGGTGTAAACGGTGTATTCAGTAGCAGGAAGATGATCTTATAGTGTGGTAAATTTGGGATACAATATTTGTACATGTAAACTCTGATTCTAGTATGTTATTTCAACCTAGGGAGCTAATACTCGCCGAATCGACTTAGAAAGTTCCAACACTGCTGTGAAGTTTAAGTATAACTCCTGTATATTTTTTTACTTTAGATACGGTTTTTTCAGCTATTATAAGTTTTGTTCGTGGGTTAAATTTCAAATCATTTTAGGACCAATCGCAAGCGAACTTTTAAAATTGTCGTTTACGAGTCGAAGACTTCACACCCCCCGCGGCCACATTACATCACTAGGTGCATTCCGCTAAGTACTCACGACCACTATCGTAGTCAACTGACAGTTAATAAAAACGAAGAAGATAACCTTAGGCAACACCATAAACAATGTTTAAATTTGAAAACCAGTAAATTTCATAAATTTAATATTTATTAGTACTACTTATATGGTGAATTTTGATAGTTAAAATAATAATGGCTCGTAAAAAAGAAATTGAAGAAATAAATACAATTTTAAAGGAGCTTGAGCAATTCCATTTATCTGCTGGTCCATTATACCAAAGTAAGTTATTCGAAATTTTGTCTATTTACTCTTTTATCCATTTTTCATTTTAGAAGTCAACTCTTGTAAAGCTCTTTTAAATCCAGAAAATAACGAATTAGATGTAATATATAATCTCATGGAATCGCACTCGCCAGGTTTAAGAAATAAAACTGTATATAGATATGAAAAATTATTAGCAGATGAATCAAATCCTTTCCAAAAATCGAATCAGCTAGAATTAAGCAAGGAAAGATTAACAATAAAATGTTCAACGTATCCAAAAGAGAAAAAAATACAGGAAATGTTGAATCAAATTGATGAATTTCCAAAAGGTACTTGATAAAATGTGGATTCATTCATAAGTTATTCATTTTTTTATAGAGTGGACAGTGGTACAATTGACTCCTCAGTACAACCCCATGGAAATTTGGAATGAAGATCCAGATGTATATTATACTAATGCCATCAATATTTCCATGTTTACTAGCAAAAAACCATTTCTTGTGACATGCGGTGCTCCAAGAGATCCAGTTAACGGTGAGTATATGGTGCAGATATTGAATCTTACCCCCTTAGGAATCTCCGTTATTTCAGACTCGAACTCGAGGCATTTTATTTTAATCAAGGTATTTTAAAACATACCTTAGGTATGTTTTAAAATCCTAAGTTTCTTTAAATAGTAAGGGGTGTCGTGCGCTACTTCATTTGAAAGGTATTTAAAAGGAGAACTCACAAATGTATCATGTTTAGCTTCAATCTCAAATATTTGTTTGTTGATAATGATTTATTAGTTTGAGATTCACACTTTAATTTTGAACACTCGATATAACAAAAACTATCTAATTTTTATTCTTGAATGCTTATACCGATAAATTTTTTCTAGAATTAACCATGGTTAGAACACTTTTTATGAAAATCTAGTGGGTGTGTTTTAGATTTCACTAGATGTCAAAAAACCTAGCATTTATCACTAATTTATGGTAAATAATAACAAATTAACACTTGCATGCATGAAATTTGGAAATTTCACGCTTGTTTTTGGAGAGTAAGAAAGACGAATAATTAAGTGTGCTTTTGCATATGTCATGGAAAGAATGAGTGTTTCCGAGGTTTCTCAGCAGAACACTATCATTGGCTAGAAATTATAGACTCATGTGGCCCCTTTAGGGCCTATATAATTATTTGCTAGACTAGTGTTAATTGAATGCAGAGGAAATAATGAATTTTCTCAGTGGAATACTATCATTTTGAAGAATTATACGCAAGTGTGTCCTTACTATGTCTTTATTATCATTATTCAAACACTAAATTATGAAGGCATTAACAAGGCCACACACGTTTATAATTCCTCGCTAATGATAGTGTTCTCTTGAGAAAGCTTGGAAAAAGTAATTTTTTGTGAAGAAAAGTTATTTTTACTCTCTGAAAACAAAGATCTCCGATTCCATGAAAGAAAAGGAAAAATTTGTTTTACAAAAAAATCATTGAATATTGGGAATTTAATTATGGAAGCAAGCATTCTACTTTCATTATCTATTGATTTTGCACTCTTAACTTGCATTGCCAATTTAATTAGCTTATTGTTTTTTCTACCTGCTCTGGTAACTCTAGTAATATAAAATCGAGACGATTCATTACGACAAAAATAAAATATTTCTTTATAAACTGAGTGTTTGAATTATCAATATTTATGATATAGGAGATGGGATTGAGCTATGCAATGAAATAATTTCAATATTAAAAGTGAACAAAGAAGTACTTACAAGCCATAGCAAAAAGATGTTCTCTAATTATAAAGAAAAGAATGATTACATGCATAAAGTGCAAGGTGTTGAAGATAGATTAAAGGTACAGTTACAAGAGAATTAGACCTTAAAAAAAATAAAATGGTTTAAAAAATGTTTTTTTACAGCTATTGATTAAAGACATGCAAAAAATGTGGCTGAAAGAATGGAGATGTTTGTTAACTGGTAAATATTGTGATGAAAAAATTGAATCTCAAATAAGAGATGATGTTATCAATTCTTTAAAATCTGAGTAAGCATTGAAATTTTACTATAGGAATAAAATTATTTTTAGAAGCATTGGTAGCATTCATTTGTAGATTGTTTCTGCCTAGACTTCTTTATCATGCCAGTGACAGAGGGTGGTTAGGTTTGGCATATAAGTTATGATAGGGGTGGTTACTCTAAATATGGAATTTAAAATTGTGAAAAGCAGTTGGAACTGGTTTAAGTCAATGAGATTTTCTGACCGGTGGGCTTATCAAACTTGTAAATACAATAATTTTTTTTAAACTGTTCTGAGCAAGCAAAAGCTGATAAATCTCTAAAAACTAAAATTCTAAAGAACTTATAATCATGCAATAACACACATACATTACCAAATTAAACAAAGTGCTTGACATTGTGTACCTTACGGCTCTGGATTCGAATCTAAAATGAAGCATTGATTGGTAATCGTTCCTAAATCATATTTAGTTGAAAAATATGAGCTAGAGTCGTTTCAGACTTTTGGAAGAGATCATTTGTGATCAATAAAATACCATCCTATGGTCTCGAGAACGTGAGTTATTACATAAGGAGGTCCAATGTTTATATCATCATAAGCCTTTAGTGTTTGACATAAATTGAGAATCGATGGGAACATTTAGATGCCAAAATATAATTAGAAAGATACAGCATCTGTGACTATATCAATGGACACATTATACCCTTTTACAATATTTAGATGCCCAAGTGATACCCTTATACTGATTGCTATAGTACAAATTAACCATTTCAGTAAAAATTTGTTATTATATGTAATCGTTCCAAATTGAAGAATTATTTTGAAAGTTGAATGTTGAAGATTTTCTAATAAATTATTCTTTTTAGGTTGCCCGAATTAAATATTACTCAAAAAATTGAAACGATTTTATGTTGTGTTGTAAAAAATTATTTGCATCTAAAACTCAACGAAGTCAAAAATATTGTCCAGTTTTGTTTCCCTGAAATAAAGGACAAAATTAAAATTCGCACTATTGTCAAAGTAATTCGAGGAATTGGACAAAACGTTTTTATAGAAAATGAAAAAGCCAAACGCCATCCTGTCATATTGATACTACATGATGTAAGTATTTGAAATCAATTATTACTACAAATACTACAGACCATTAAGACCCATGACTTATTTTTCTTTTCTTATCAGTCTTCTAAAGAGTTAGATATATCTGTTAATACAGATGTTAGTCCAGTTGTAGATCCCATTAAAAAAATTCCATTTAGTTAGAAAGAATGTTGTCTTTAAATGTTAGGTGAATGAATCGAGTGAATGGGTGAGTTAACTACTCATAATCAAAAAGGAAAATAAGTCACTGAGTGTTTGTTTAGACCAGTGATAACGAACCTATGACTGGCAGTAAACTGGCTAAGTCTTGAGGCGTCACCGTTGGTACTTTGTGTGTACTTTTCCGCCACCGCCTATGAGAATAAGCCCTGCTGCTAACTCATGTCATCCCCCAACTTACGCCCGGCTTATTAGGGGACCCCCGATTGAGACCATAATCTCCATGGGGTTACTCAGCATAACAGGGCCTACCGAGGGTAGGTGAGAGTGGAGTTGGGACATTTACCCCTCCATTAAAAACTGTTTAAATAAATAAAAAAATGTTACAATACCGAGGAAATGGTAACGTTTATTTCAATCCAATTGGTTGATGGATTGGCGCGAGATATAAATGAATGGAAGAAATGATTGAAGTGGAGGATTGTCTGCAGAGTCTAATGAAAATAGTGAAAAAGTTGGAGTGGAAGAAAGTGAACATGATATCGATATAGAACAAGAAGCCAAAGGTGATAGCGAAGATGAAGAAAGTTCTAACGACCAACCAGAATCTGCAAATCCACTTTTTATGGGTAAAAACAAACAAAATGGACTAAAACTTCACTTCTACGGTCAAGAACTAAAGCTGCTAACTTGGTGTTAAAAATACCAGGGCCAAAAAGAGATGCTAGAGAAATGAAAAATCACCAATCTGACTTACTGAACACTTGGTTTACACTGCCACTACACCAACTCTCACAATTACACCGTCTAACGCGCGTTAAATAGTGTGTTCAGTATGAATGTCATCAATAATTCCAGAAACTCCAACTTAGTTATAAATTTAACTTAGAAAATGTGGATGATTTGGTTTGGTGAACTGAAAATATTTTAGTGAATAGTTTAGTGTTTTGTGTGTATTAACTTTCCTTTTACTTCTATACCTTTTTACTTCTCTTCTTCTTTTCTCGGTCTCATTTCCATAAATAAACTTTTCACACACATATTGAACGATATAATATATACAAAAAGGGGTTGTTTGAAATTATATATCACATACAAAAATCAAATTATATAAAATAAACTTGACATTATTGTTTTATTATATTGGTAAAAGATAAGTTAAGAAGAAGAATGCAAATTACTATCTAACTTTATGATATCTCTGGATATTATTTGTTTTTAGAGTTTGGATTGTTTCCCTTGGGAAATGCTCGATGTATTGGAAGATCATCCGGCCTGCAGACTACCGTCTCTACACTTCCTCTATTGTTTGTTCAAAGAACACGAAAATGATATCGTCGATGGTTACAAACTAGTAAAAGATTACAATAAAGGAGCTTACGTTGTAAATCCAACCATGGATTTAAAAAATATGGAAACGAGAATGATGTCATTCTTCAATTATTGGACACCCAATTGGATCGGTAGTTCGGGATATCAACCGAGCAAAGATGAGTTTTTTGAACTATTAACATCTTGTGATATTTTTTCGTAAGTATATGCATTATGTGGCCTACTTTCCAAGCTGGTTAGTGACAAGTAAAAAATTCTACTCGCAACTTCTTCAACTTGACTGAAAAATCCGTAGCGGCGATAACCTCGAATGAAATTTCTGCCCAGCGAGTGACTGGGCAAAAAAGTCGTACGGAGCCAATTTTGGAAAATGCGGTGGATGGAGTAGCAGTTCGTATCCCAATTTGGCTATCGCAACGACGCTGACAGAAGTGAAAATGGGGCCGTTTTCTCTTCAATGCGGCATCGAATCAACTCAATAATTTGGCATAGTACAGCCCCGTGACCATTTCCTAACCTAACCTAACCAAAGAGTCGGAGTTGATAACGCCTTGTCAATCCCAGTCATCATCACTCTGGCCAATAAGAAAGTCTTCGTCTTCGGGTAAACCCCACTGTTTAAACTAGTTTTTTATGTCTAGTGTGTACCAGTGAATGCATGCCAAAACTGCTTTGAAATAGTCTCACCGTTGTGCTTTTTGTCCGGAATGAGCAAACGCCACACCCATCGCTTCGACAGATATCTCATGCCAAAAAAATCATGTAGGATATGACCCAAGCGATCCTTACAAGTGCCTAGTGTCTCAGTGGCCCATGTGGGGTGAACTAGTCTGCTATTGGGAGCCTCACCAGGTGACTGGTAGAGGAATGCCTTCCAAATGTGGGGAGCGTACAACAATTAGCATCCCAGAATCTGTCCAGATAAATAAGTCAAAGTTGACATGAAGGAAGACAACGGGATACCATATTTATCATTATTTGCTAAGGCAATAACGTGAATATATTAAACTCAAAATTTTCCGGTGATATGACTCGATTAGGCATCTGTAGAAAATATTAAAGATTCAAAATCAATCAAAATTACCATATTAAATGTTATCGCTAGCACTCTCATAAACACTATGGCTATTTTAAGTAATTAAAGCAATTTCTTAAATTTGTTAGTTATTTTGAGGTTAGAACAACGGGCTCTCACCTCACAAAAGAAGAACGTAAAGAATCAAAATTTTCAAAATATTTCATATGTCAACTCCTCAACTCCTCAACTTAAATCAAACGTTCGATTAACTAACAAAGTCAAATTACTTATTTTTCCAAATTTTTTATGAAAAAAAAAATCACCAGCACTTGTTGCACGAACTAAATTGACAGTAGTGTCATCGACCTATTAATACTTGAACTATGTTCGATTGGCCACCTTTCCAGTGTGACTATCTTACCTGTAATTACCCCATATAATTTTTTCGTTAGGGTAATCCATTTCCCTCCTTTTGTTCCATAGTTGTTTCCTTGTCACACTGTCATATTCTTTTTCTAAGTCTATAAATGTTATATGTTCCTGATGTATTTATTTCAGAGTAAGCTAAATAATTTTAACCGAACAATATTAGTACTTCCAACATGAGAGCTTGTTGTCGCGTTGGTGATATTCATAGTAAATACACTGTTTATACTACCATTACACCAACACTCACAATTACATTCACTGATGGGCGTTTCGATAACCGAATCTTCGTGAGTGTTGGAGTGTATTCAGTATGAGTGCTCAAATTACTAATAATTCATTTTAAGGTCCTTTTATTTAAAACTTAATATTATTTTAGCTACAACGGACATGGTAGTGGTAGTCATTACTTACCTATGGATAAATTTCAAAAATCTCATGTGAAAGCCGTCGTTATGCTGTTTGGATGTGGTAGCACGAAAATTGTAAGAACTGATCCTCAAGCTGATATGTTCGGACATTATTATATGTATCTCATAGCCCGTTGGTGAGTTTATCAAGTTTCAAATATATGGTATTGATTGACTTCCATAGTTTGATCAAAATTTATCCAACTCATTTTTCAAAATACATTTAACGATATATAAAAAGGTTTCTATGAAAATATCTTATTCTCTTATTTTTTATGGTGCTGAAACTAAATCTATTGTTCATAAAGCTGTATTAACTATAATTTTTCCACATTTCATGGTTAATTATTAAATTAAGAGACTAACAGTGATATGAAGGTTGTCGAAAAAGTTTCCAGGCATCATGAAGAAATAAAATATTTTTATTCCACAACATAGTCTCCTTCTAAATCTATACACCTGCTCTAACCTTTTCAATTTCAATTTAAAAGCTACCAGGTGATTTCAAGTACTTATGAAGAGAATAGAAAGAAGATGTCAATTGTATACATTTTATTAACTCCTTGGAACCATCTGGTATGCAACACCACATATTAATTTGAAAAGTTGGATCATTGTTAATATTTAGTCGTGACTTAGATTCAGCCAAGTCGTGCAAAGAAACGAAACTTGGTGTTAAAATTATATTTGAATTCAAGTGAAACAACAGTCGTCAATGGTAAATGTAAAGCACAATGATTTCAAGAGATTAAAATTTCCCGTACCTCAAAAAGTCGCTCGGAGTCAGATTTGGTGAATATGGTGGGCGATCAACCAATTCAAAACGCAATTTTAGCCATGGTGATTACGGAAGTGTCGGAAGGTGCGTTGTCCTGATGGAACAGCACTTTCTTTTTCTTCAAATGCGTTAGTTTTTTTTACTTTCTCTACCTTTTTTCACAGTCTACAGAATATGAATTGTTCACAACATAAAACTACCCCTAGGAAACGACCGTTCCTTGATGTCAGCTTTCTTTGAGGTCTAGCAAAAGGGACTAAAGTACAAAATCAAGAAATATCGTCTGATAAAATAGTACAAACTGCTGTAATGAACTGTAACGATGTGTCGTCGTTACGTGACGGTTTGACGCTAAAACTCAGGTATTAGGTTGCCTCAGGCGCCAGTTTTTTATCGTAGTATGCTCAACTTGATCCGGGAAGTGTCAGTGAAGAAGATAAAATACTCCAAGCATCAATATGGTGATGATGAATACGCTGAAGCCACAGATTTTACTTGTCCTTCTGGATTGGTAAGCTGAGTATTCACTGCGTGTGTCCCTTATGAAACTTTTGACTTATGGGGTCGTATAAGAAAGCGAAACAACGATTGAACACAATTTTCTTTATTTAAAATTAAAAAATACATCAATATATAAAAAAGCTAAGTTGGGGAAGACAACGATATAAGAAGTGTAAACCCTACGGTTACTACCTAATACCTGCCAAGTGCACTTCCCTCATTAGCACCTGGACTTCTTTCCTGAAAATTTAGGAGCAGTCTCCGATGAACATGTGGATAGGTTCCATGAAGACATCGCTAAGATGGAGAAGAGATTTTCAGGGAAATGGAAGTGATTTCTTGGAAAAAGGAAAAAAGGAAAACAAGCACCAAATTATGCCACATATCTTTATCATTTATAACTTTTTCCAGCTCCTAGCGTTGCAGAGCAAAAAGGTGTCGCGTTCATTTTTGAATTGGCCGCATTTATAATCAAAGTGCACCCTTGTGGGACCAACTGAAACGAGATTTTTATGGTCTACCTTGTATATTTATAAAATGTAAATACAATATATAATATAATCATATTTTTTTTCAGTCCATGTGTGGTTGGAATGTTATGGGAGGTAGCTGATAAATCTACAGATGTTCTCAGTACCGATTTTATGAGTTTTTGGATCCCTTCGGATGCCGCCAAACATTGGAAGTACATAGATAAACAGCAATGGCAACGAGGTGGCGAAACAGGTACATTCTCTATTCGGAAGTTTATTTTTCATTAAAATTATTTTTTTTATAGTTTTTTCGAAAAATTTGCCAATCTTCGACGACGACAATACATGGGAACCGGATTTATTACGCGCACTTATTTTAGCGAAGAAAAATTTGCCTAGCATAATGACCAAAGCAGCTTGTGTAGTCAGAGGTTTACCGGTTAAGATAAACAAATTTTGATATAATATTTATGATATGCTACTTTGAAAAGATGTCTTTTTAAAATACAGTAACAAAATTTTGGTTGGATATGTGCTACGCCCAAACTTCGAAAACGGTCATAAAGCGAAAAACAAAAAAACGTCCGCAACGCGTTCTGGACGGTGCCGAACGATCAAATACCGATATGTCATAGTTTTTCGCTTTGTGTCCGTTATTGTTGACCATGACGCGTCGTGGGCAATGCTAAAACGGCCATGAAGCGTTCTGGATGATTTAGAAAGTTCATAAACTGTCCATGCTTATTTCCACATGAAACTTTTTTTACAGAATAGAAAAATAATTCGCAGGAAGATAAAGGTATTTACTTGTTCGTAAGCACTATTATTGTGGCATTTCGAATGGCACAACACCTCATTGGCTCTACAGTTTCATTTTTTTTGTATTACAATAACGCTCACAATTTCACATGACAAATTCTTGTTATGAACCAGACGAAAGAGCTGAAGTTTTCCCCAAATTTAATGAACAATCTGGAACATCCGATGCGTCTATAAAATTTGAATTAGTTAAATACTCCCAGGGACCAGCCACCTTCTGTCGACGTCTGGAACTTGTGACTACGACATTTTAACTGATCCCAGCAGGATATTGTTCTAGCTTGCTTCTGCATTCCCGCTCTAGCAGTTTCGCGTTAATCTCTGATTGCATCACGTCGGCAGTTCCATACGGCTTCTTCGATTTCAATCCTTCATATATAGGTACCTATTTTAAAGCTGAGTGGTTGGGTAATACGAAAATCTTCGCAAATGGAACATGCTGCCACAGTGGATACTACATTTATTACATCTTCTTTCCCTTTCAGGTCTTTTTCGATTATGATCCTTTCCAAGATTTTCTACAAATTTTCTTCCCTTTCTTTAGATTCATATGTTTCCAGAAAATAATCTGCTATTTTGATTCTTTGCCATGTTACCAAACGTGGCCTCGTAAGGACTTCTAATCCCTTTGTGCAAGCCACGATGTTTTTTAACACTGAATAAACCATTGTTTGGTATCATTGTCAAGCATCCATGCTACAAACATATCTTTGATGTCCTGATTAGATCGTCCTACTGATCCTTGGTTCATTGAGTAGCGGGGTTTACCATGTACAAGTTTGAAGCTTGGCTACAGATTCTTTAACTTATTAGAAAATTCCCTTCCGTTGTCACTTTACAAAATGAAGGGAGCACCGAACGTGCTGCATTTAGATACGACTTCATCAGCAGTTGTCTTTTCGATATTAATTAACTACTCGACATCTCGAATTCATGTGATTTCATAGGATTCGTGCAACTACTAGAGCTTTTGTATTGATCTTCTTCTTTCCCTGACATTGTAGATAGATAAATAGATCTGTATAGCTACTCTTGTAACATTGCGGTATTTTTTGTTGATTTCAGCCTCTATAACTAAAAACAAACTTCAAGTGGGTAGTAGAAAGCGCGCGGCGAAAGAATGCGCACCCTCGTCAACAAAAGTAAAGTAACTTTATGATAGCCTTGAAGACATTTTAGGACTTTTTATCGAAAAAGGAATAGACTCGTATCTAGTAACGATAAAATTTTTGAAAACTGAAAATGCACTAAATTTGGATTTTAATAAAAAAGAATTACTTCGTGTGGCGCAAAATTGGGACTTCTGACAACACTGTCGATGTCACTGTTCATGCCTCCACGCCTAAAACCCCCAGGTACCAAATTTTGTGAACGCAACATAAGCGGTTCTCAAGATATTCCAAATTTGCGATTCTTTTTATTAATTCTGTATTGCTCAGCAAGCTTTTGGTGGGGTGACATGTGAATATTATGAAAAATTTTCAAAATAGCAAAGAAAAAACGCAATAATGAATAATTACATCAATATTTCATAAAAATAGCTTTTAAATAACATCGTTTGTATCCAGTTGCCATAGGAGCAGCTTCAATAATGCCTACACTTTACAGTGATTTCGAAAGTTTCCATCCTGTGTTCCTTTGGGTTTTGCACTTATCTTTTCATATTCCCCAATTGTTATATCATACCTCTTAAGTCTACTATATTGTTTGGCCTACAAGGGCATTTTGCTTTCTTTCAAGCAGTTCACTTCTCGGTCAATCTCTTCATACCATTCCTTCGTAAAGTAATTTTTTATGTTATCAACGATATTTCAAAGTTTTTCATTAAACACCTCCTCTCGTATTATCGTTTTCAGTTAAAATAATAGCGACTTCGCTCATTAACATAGACATAACTTCACTCGAAGGCAGTCGGATATATGCTGATAAGTATAAACAAGAAAGATCGGTTTAAGAGCTCTATAAATCATCCCGATTGCGTCTTAGTCAACAACAGCGATCTCAAATTGAAAAATTATGTCATTTTGGTATTTGGTTGTTCGGCACCGCCCAGAACGCGTTGCGGTCGTTTTTTTTTCGATCAATGAGCGTAACATATAAAGTAGATGGACCTGCGATTTTAAATTATATATTTTCAATGTTACCAACTGTACAGTATAAATTTTTTGAATATATAAATCCGCTGGTTCATCTAATACACATAATCACCAAAATTTTGTTACTTGTTTCCATACTTCTATTTCACACTTTATATAAATATTTTAAGTTTCTCTGTTTACAAAATATATTTCTGATTCTCAATAATAATTATATTTTTCTATTCCTTCTTTTTATTATTTTGTTTTTCAAATTCTGGTTATTATAAGTAATTTGTTGTTTTACATAATACATTGCTCAAGATAATTAGAGGGTACAAAAAATAAGTCTTAATAGTTTTATTAATATTATGTCTTAAAATCTAACAACGTTTGTTTGAAAGAATGTTTCATGTGAAAGTTTTTCTTCTTATTTACCTTTATCGATATCCCATCAGGTTTCCTGTCTGTTTCGTACGTTTTCCGCTATTATATTTTTCGTTTCACTAACATTTCCGGTGTAAAATTTGTTGAACATAACCTCAATTATAACATTTTGTCGTTTGAATGTGATTTGTGTTGAATGGAGTACAATTCCTAGTAAGAAATGGATTTGTCTGGATAAGTATGAGAAATATGTTTGTATAAAAGTGTCCACAATTTATCCAGACAAAAGTGCATCACTTAATTCAACATATTATACGGGGTGCCTCGCAAAGAACCATCAAAGAGCAGGGACGTATAGGAGATCACAAATATGTAGATTGGGGACAATTTACCTCTATACCACATTCCACCCCGGAAAAGTTATAGGTCCCAAAATTTTTCTCAAAAAGAATCGTAATTAAACTTTAATAAAGTTAACGCCATTTGGCTGCCGTTTTAGAAACCGAAAAATATTTTCCATCATTTTTTTCTTGGACATTTCATCTCATTACAATAATTTTAGAAATAGGATCGAGGGCCCTTTTTAATTAGCCAACTAGTATGATTATCTCTTGTAATGAAGTTTGATTTCATGTGGTAGGTAATTTTGATTTTTTTATGAGGTTTATTTCAACCCGTCAAGGAACCGTCCGTGGTGCAGTGACTATTTACGCAATAGAGATTAAGTGTTTCAACAGGGCAGTTTCTGTTTCTGTATCGTACCGTAGAACCGTTTACGGGACGGATTTTTGACAGTAAGTAGTGTTACTAGAAACGTACATAGTGCAAAAATATCATTTAAATTCTAAAAAAGGTTCAGATCAGTAGGTTGGAACAAACCTATTGTATGTTTTATATTCGTGTTGCAAGAGGGATAAAAACTTAGAAATTATCTTAATTATATAAACGTATGATACAAAATGAATTTAAGTAAAAAAATCATTCAATTTGATAAAAACATGCATTTATTGTCCTCCACTTGGTATAAAATCTATTTTATACAACTAACAAAAATAAATAAAATTCGTCTATAATTCAATAGCCATTGCAATACCCATACCGCCTCCAATACACAAACTAGCGATACCTTTCTTTTTGTTCAATCTAAGTAAGTTGTGGATCAGTGTTACAAGTATTCTTGCACCTGATGCACCTACAGGATGTCCCAAAGCAATGGCACCTCCAGTTATATTAATTTTAGACTTATCTATACCCAAAGCGTTGTTCACCACCAAACTTTGAACAGCGAAAGCTTCATTAAGTTCGAATAGATCGACGTCTTCTTTCGACCAACCGATTTTTTTCAACTAAAACAAATAAGAGACCGTTGAAACAAATTATTAGAAAAAATTCTAGGATCGTAATTATTCAAAAATGTATATAGTTTTCAGTAGCACAAATTCATTTTAATTACCAAATTATTAACGGCTCCAATAGGTCCAGTTCCCATACACATAGGATCAACCCCGACCTCGGCAAAACCGACAATTTTCGCTAACGGTGTCAATTCTTTTTCTTTCAATTGCTTTTCGTTAACTAATAACACCGCTGCAGCACCATCATTTATTCCTAAAACAAGTCAATCATTTTCTATTATTCAATAGACATAATAATAGTAACTTCTGGTACAAATCAACATAAAAAAATATTACATTTATAACCTATTTAAACCTAGAAAAAGGATTTGGAAGAATTCCAAACGAGAAATTTGAAAATAATGATTAAATTTAGAGCGTGAAAATGAACCATTCTAAGCCTCTCTACTAGTTGTAACAGGTGAGGAAATAGGCTTCCGTAACGTCACCAGGTAACTGAAACTAATTATATTAAATGGGACCTTATGGCAAGTGACACCTCGTTTAAAAGGTACATAGAAAACCTACTCAATATTAGTAATTTTTTTTGGATTTACGATGTTTCTGATTGTTAACATAAATAAACAGTGAAATTTGAGTTTCACTTTTAATTAATGAAGATTCAAAACGTTTAAGGAGCTTACAATAGTTTTCACGATTCAAAACCGTTTAAAAGAAAAGAGGGGGGACTTTTTAGAAGCACTGTATTGAAAGAACATGAGATGACAGATAATGATGTAAAGATAGAAATAGAAAAAAACCTTTCAATACTTGGGGAAAAAAGGAGACAAAGAAACTAGATGCTTGAATGAACTACATAATAGGCAATATGGAAGGCAATAAACAAGAAATCACAGATAATTATGAAAATAGAAATAGAAAAGAAGAAAACTCATCTTCGCCATGGAGACGGTCCAGCTTGAATATAATGGAATTCTAAAATTCGGCGAAGGCTGTAACCTTTGAAGTACGATTGAAATATCAGGAATTCTAAAATTCGGACTTTGATGTTTGCTTTTTATATCACTTTTTATTACAGCAGTGGGTTTATTTATATTGTTTCTTTCGAATAATTTCTAGGAGGGTCTATTTATTTATTTGGTTTTTTAAGTTTTCTAGATCTTTTGAGAACTATTTAATGAGTTTGTTTAGCGCAGTTAATTCAGTCGTAGTGAACAGAACGAATTAGTAGAGTAATCCAAGAATTTACATAAATTATTTAAGTTAGTTAAGTGATAAGTGAATTATTATAAGTTAGTTAAGCATAGTATATATTTAATCGTGGTTCTGGAATTGTTACATACATACAAATTGTTAATGCTTTGTATTGGATACGATCAACAATCAAAGGATTTCTTTTAGATGTTGCCCCATATAATGTACACCCTTAGTCCAATATGGAGCGAATATAAGCCTTGTAGAATGTATACGCAAGGTTGGCATCTGCTCCCCATTTTCTTTTGTAAACTAATCTTAGCACATAATTGATTGTCCATCGTAATTATAATGCCTAGATATTTGATTTTGTCGACAAATGGATTCGTTAAATCAGCCAGGTAAGTAGCTCTAGCAGACCTAACTCGATGTCGAGTGAAACATACCAAAATTGTCTTATCCTGGGAAACAATTAATCCCATATCATTGAACCAAGTGATTAGCAGCTGTAACATTCTCTCAGGTTTTTTAAACGTTGCTCATAAGAATCATGGGCTCAGAATAGATCCCCGAGGTAAGCTGTTATGTATTATAAGAGGACCATGTAATATTATGTATTACATAAAAATATTTTTCTGCTATGAAAGATTTATAATATTGGCACAAACCTTATTAATAGTTTCAGTTTTTTTTCAATTTTATTTGCTAAAATAATTAGATCAACTAAATCATATGCCTCTGTTAAATCTACAAAGTGTGTATCGATTTTTGGAAAACACTTTTCTTATTAATCTCTATATGGGAATAAAACTCACCCGAAGAATTTCCTGGTGTAACAGTTCCGTTAGGGATAAAACACGATTTTAATTTCGATAATTTTTCCAAAGCAGTACCGAACCTTGGAAATTCGTCTGTGGTAATTAAAGTCCCCGTTCTCTTCTGTGGAACTGCTACAATTTCTTTTTCGAATAATCCCTGTTTTATGGATACTTCAGCTTTGATTTGCGATTCACAAGAATATTCATCTTGAAGTTCACGAGGTATGTTGTAAAGTTTACTCAAATGTTCGGCTAAAATAATCTAATTAAAAGATAATCGTACAAAAAAAAATTTCTTATTAAAAAAGTTCTTAAATTTGAATGTACCTACCTGTATTACCCATGTGAGTATCTTTGTTGAAGGCGTCATGTAATCCGTCTTTTAATAAAGTATCAGCCAAAGTGAGATTTCCAAATTTTCCACTCCTAACATAAGCAGTATGTTCTGCCCGCGTCATACTTTCTTGTCCACCTGTCACAATTATTTCATTGTCTCCTAACTTGATTGCTTGATAACCAAGAGCAACAGCCCTAAAATAGTTTTTTATTGATTTGTGGAATTGATATTATTTTTTAAATAAACGTTGTATAAACTTAAGCCTTAATTAACGCGAGATATTTTGCAAAGCCTTTTTTACAATGATTCAACCCCTCTTTTTCATGGGTAACAGTGTTGTATGATCACGCCAAGTGCTGTGGTATTTAAAAATACATAATAAAGGTTAACTTCGATTCACGACTTTTTTCACCTTTTGACCGAATTCCACGAACAATTTCCTCAATAAAACCAAACCATAATCCTTCGATTCCCGACCTAGGAAATTTTTAAGTTGCCTTCTTTTGGGAATTCCAAGTCACCTTTTTTTATAACCTTCTTAGTGTCCTAAAAGCATGCGATTAACTTAATACTGTCCTATATACCTGGTAGCACATTTCAGGAAAAACCAACAAACCTACCAATAAAATCAGGCCAAGGAAAAAGTTGATACAAACCAAAATTATATTCGTAATAGTTTTCAACGATCAAGAATTAGTTATTGTATATTCAGGAATTTACGTAAACAAAACAGAGGCCATGAAAGTAAATATATATAGATAGTTGATTACACTAACTAGTTGTATTTAATAATATGTTTATACATATTGAATTTGATCACTAGTTGTTAAAATATTATGTAGTAGTACAATTATAACCCAGTGATCTTGAAAACATTATTCTTTTCCATCCAGTATTTCCGATTGGGATTTAGTCGTTATTTACATTAATTATAAGGTACAATGTTAACCTTCAACTTAATCATACACCACATCTTCGCCATCCTCGACCATAAGATTAGCGCCCATAGTTTTATTAGAAGAAAGATATTCCAGTCCATTGTTAACATTTTTGCCTACTTTTCATGGACTTAGTTGTCTCTTCTTGAACTATTTAATGACATTCGCTCTACTAATAATAATCTCAATATCACTAACATTTGATTCCTCATATTAAATTTAAATCATATAATTAAACCTGTAAGTTGTATAAACAGCACTTACAACTTTTCGGCAAGGTAGGCCTCATTTGAATTTAATTTAAGTAAATTAACAAATTATAAGTCTCCTTAGAGAAATCTTCTATTGAAGAACAGTGTCATACATTCAGTTTATCAGTACCACATGACATGTAGAACATATTGCAGATGATCCTTGTAGTACAATGAACTTTATATATACATACTTTAATCCAGAGCCACAAAGCATGTTTATTGTATAAGCTGGGGTGGTGTATGGAATTTTTGCACCTACAGCAGCTTGTCTAGCCGGATTCTGTCCTTGGCCTGCGACCAATACCTTAAATATAAAGTTGCAAATGAATATTCAACATTAGATGCTGTTTTCTTATTTATGTAGTATTTCTATACAATACATACACCCATACTTTTGTAACAAGTTTTTCAAAGTATTGTGTTTATGCAAACCACTTTTTAAAAGTAATAAAGGTCGAAGATCAAGGCTATAGAAAAATTTTGCACAAAAAAGTTCAACATAAAATAAACGAAAGATGATACAATCAGTTACTTAATGGAAATTAATTGTTTAGAAATCCAATTAATTCGTTACATATGATTAGAAAAACAGGGCTATAAGTCCAAGACTCACAATATGGTATCATTCTATCTTCATTCGGTAACTGTCACAAATAACAAATTTTGTACTTTAATCCTCACAGATTTCAAAACAATTTGAAGTATTGTTAATTATTATTGATAATCAATTGATTGGTAGATCTATTCCAATAAAATTTCCTGTTCCGATGACCTATATCTTGCTACACATAAATTATAATTAAAACAAAGTACACTCCGCCAGAAAAGTACTGTATTATTTATAAAAATTACATTCCTTGAAATTATCAAGAACACAAAAAACGAGGCAACAGATATCAATTAGATTAATTTTCAGAAAAAAAATTTAAAAGAAACGTTAAGATTTTGCTTCTTAACAGTTTTTGTTGGAAACAGATAGAGCGTACACAGTTTGTGTTTTACTGAGCATTTTTAAACTAATGTTGACTATGGAAGAGCGTATAAGCAGAATGACTGAATGGGTGTTGATACAATTTAGACAAATATTACTTGAATGACATACATAAGTATGCCATGGAGTTAAGAAGTGGGATTAATTGATCAGATGTAAACACTGGGTTCCTCAGTATCGTAGCAAGAAAGGGGGACACAATAGATCCTTTCGATCGCAGTGTATATGAGACTCCAAATTCATACATTCATGCCATGGCGTTGTTGTGATGTAATTAGAGAGAGAGAGAGAAATGCTTTCCTCATCAAGTCAAAAAATTCATATAATTTGTAGACAAAAGCTTGTAAAAACCTAAGAAACAAACATACAAATAATCTGCTATACATAAAAATAAACTGTTATAGAGGTGGACAAGTTTAGTTCTGTGGAAACCTCTCTTAGAGCAAAACTTAATTTTTAGAAAAAGTGCCAATAATAACTTCCATTTGCAAGAATTATCTACAACAAGCCCCAATAATAGTTTTAAAAAGAATTATTTTATAATATTTTATGTTATAGCAATGATCAGAAATCATAGGGATACAATACTTCTTTGGGGAGAGTGTATTTAATTCATAATAAATCTTACCTGTCCCATTATAACCTGATCTACATTTTCAGGTTGTAGACCTGCTCTTTTTACAGCCTCTGCAATTACTATAGATCCTAATTCAGCTGCAGAAAATTTGTCAAATTGTCCTTGAAAATTGCCTACATAACAAAAACAAATTTTAGAGTGCAAATTATCTATTATCATGATTTGTTCCTTCAGATATTATGTCATAAATTGAACTGTGATTTTAATATTAATTTTTTTAAAATATATTGTTAAAACGAATCATTCATAATGGTTTGTTTGATCAAAGAGTGTACATGTTATAACTATCTGTCTATCAATCCTACCAATTTAATGAAGCCATGCGATTAAGATCCTTTATTAAAAGTAAAGACCTGTTCTATTTATGGGGCAAAGAATGTATCTCTCTCACATTGTTATATAAAATAATAACTGAAAAGTATAAATCGTTTGAATTAGATAAAGTTTGATGGATAAAAAAATTATCAACTTGGTAAGTTTTTCTTTCGGAATAAATTCATTTGTAAGTAAACTTGATATATGCAGCAACATTGAGACTAAATTAAAATCTCTGGGTTTGTGTAATAAAGTAAATTTCCCATATGGATCCTTTTTGTCATACAAGTGTGGAAATCTCGTAACACTATCAGTGTTCCATCGTCTAAAGGACATTGCTGACATCCATATTTTTTGGATATCAGTTTCAAGAATGAAACACGCGAAAATCGGCGCAATAACCCGAATATTTCTATAACCAAAGAACAAGGATGTTCTGAACAAAACAATACCACCAATACAGACTCACCTGAAGTATTCTGTGCTCATAACCTTACAAAAATATGGAATTAAACTTAATAGTTAAAAGTTGGCGAACTATTAGTTTAACTTAAATTTACTGTTAATTTTTAGCATTAACTAGAAGTAGCATTTCAGTGTCTTCCAACTAGTAATTTGATTTGTTAGTTTAAAGGTAATTCTCAATTTTGGCTGCATAAACCAATTAACAAAAATTTCTTATTTGGAAAATTGTCCCTCGTTTTTTGGATTATTGATTATAAAGTTTTTTATTCATACTTAGAGTTACTGTAGTTTAATGCTACAAATTATATTTAACTAATCAAATATATTTACCTATAGGAGTTCGGCAAGCTGAGACTATATACACATCAGCCATTCTAGATTCCTCAAGTTTTCACTTAGGAGTAAATAAGCATATATCACCTACATTAATATTTATATACAGTTTTGACCTGCCCTGTTCCACTTTTATATTATTAACATACCAATTATTATAAATGTTGACAGAATTTAAATTTGACATTAAGTCACGTGGCGGAAAAACCATAGAAATAGTCACAGAGGCTAGAAAGGGAGGAAACGATCACTATTGGGTTTTCTACAGTGAAGGTACGTTTCTAATACAATTTGTGGGCAAAGTGAGACGAACTTCGGAGTGAAAAGTTTTATTCAGCCACCAATCAAAATGTGAAATTTGACAATTCGACCTAGTGCGCATGTGTCATGCGCGGCACGAAATGCAAAATCTTGGAATTTGCAACCTCTGTGGATCTTCTAAGTGCGGTTTTTAGCATTGAATTGCATTAGAAATGCTAATCATGGTTTGTGATGATAATTAGTTTCTCGTATTCCAAGCATGTGTACTGCGTTTCCAACTTGCCCACGAATTTCATTAGTAAGCTCTAACTGCAGCTGTCCAAGAATCGTTGTAATTTATCTATGTGCATATAAATTTTGGTAATAGCTTTAAAAAAGAAGAACGTACTTTTATAAGGTTATGTATCGCTAATAGAAATTTATAAAAATGATTTAGGAAATTATTCACAATGCAAAAAATGTATTTTGCAGTAGAATGAATTCAGTTTTCACATGGAAAACACGACTAAAATACTATATTTGAACATATTCGAAAAGTACTTATACACATAAATATGGATAAACGAACTATGTATGCATTCAGGGGATGGATAGCTTTTGTTGCTTTTATGGATTTAGGTACCGCTATAAGGAGTTACATAGAAAAAAGATCGTTTCTCAGTAAAACTATATCCGATTTAGATGAATATGTAGATGGTAGGTATAACCACTTTGGCAGGAGTGGATTTGTAATATTTTGTTATTCCTTTTCCTAATGTAATCATTTTTAGGAGAATTCACTGCAACCAGAGTATTAGGAGTGTATTCAATTTTAAAAGCTTTAGTTTTAGTCCACTGTACATTGTATATTCATTACAAACCGTAAGTATATAAAGACAATATTATGTTTTTTTATGATTTGTTGTTTTTTTTCAGGGTTGTTAGCATGGGAGTTTGTTCCCTTATTTCAAACATTATTCTTTATCTTTCAGAAACTGTTTACTTTCGAGCATCTACATTTAACTTTTATGTAGTATTTCCATGTATTTTAAATGGTAAGGTAATCATTTTAGTACATCCAAATACATCTAATTTATTTTGTAAATAGAAATTATTTATGGAAAGTTGACTGTTTCAGCTTTAACACTGGGTGGTTTGATATATCTACCAAACCATTTTAAAATATGGGAACATCAAATGAAAGATGATGAGGACACACTGAGAATTGGAGTGTTGAAAAGAAAAAGGGGATTTAGACAGAAAAAGGAGTATTAGTTGAATAATTGTTGAAACATATCTAGTAGCAAGTTTGCAGCATGTAAAACATGAAAACTTGTTTTTGATTGTTACTATGAATTAAAAAGTTTGAAAAGACTATAGTGATTTAAAATCAGTTAATTTTTATTCCCGATTTCATCTAGTCATGCAGTGGTTGGGGTACTAAAACTAGTCTGAATTCCATACTGAACAATTGCTAAAAGGTACAAAGACTGGCTGCTTATGTGCAACAGTCTCCCACCTATTCGCATATTACTGGAAAGTGTGGCAAAAAACCACATTTCGAATGTTTAGAGATGAAATCATCAAAGAAAAAGTGTCCTAAATAATGATCAAACCTGGGACATGCCTCAGGATAATGGATCTAAAAAGTTTAGCTTTGAGAAAAAATTTACCTCAATACTAAGCTGTAGAAGTGGGATGAAAATACCATACAAGAAATGAACAGTAATGCCATTAAATGCTATATTGACGGATCTGAAGCAGTAGATAGAACTGGAATAGGAGTGTAAGGGCCCAGAACCTAACTCTTTGAAAATGTGGGCAACACACCAAGCATTTGTCAAGCAGAAATCTATACAATTGAAAAATGCGTTCAGTTCAATCTAGAGGGGAACTATCATAAACAGAAGATCATCATCTGATAGTCAAGCAGCCATTAGAGATCTAAGCTCCAATATAATAAAATCCAACTTGTTTTGGATTGCCTAGAAAAGTTAGGAAAGAAAAATTAAATTATCCTACAATGGATTCTGGGGCACACTGGAATGAAATAACTGATAAGCTCGCTAAAGTGGAGGCAGACAAGCCCTTCATGGGACTTGAACCCAGAACAATGGCAAAAGCTCTGGAAAAGAGCAAAACCAATTATTGGGACAACCTATAGGGGCCGAAACAAGCAAAAACTCTTCTGGGAAACTATAACCAGAGAAGATTTGCTGATTGTATCAACCAGAGTAAAAAACATCTAAGAATACTAATAGCAGCCCTATCGGGACACCGTTGCTTCAAAAAACTTGTATTTTACATTAAATAACTTTTGTTTTTTTGAAAGATATTTCCTTATACAATATATTAACACCCCGGATCGGTTTTTCAAGTCGACAATTTCTAGTGGGACACGACGGACTTATGTACTGAACAACCCCTGGTATCCCACTGTTCTAGACCAACACTCTCAATTACACTGTTTGACGTGCGTTCTGAAGGTAAACTTTCTTCAGTACCTGAAGATAATAACTTATTTATCAAAACGCGCGCCAAACAGTATAATCATAAATGTTGGTATAGTGGTAGTGTAGTGTGTTTAATATCAATAATTTAAGGATAAAATTTTTTTATAACCCATTTAGTGTAGATTAAGGATTGAAGAATGAACTTCTAATCCTCTTTTTTCCGCGAATGCTTTTTTAATAATAAAAAATAAAGTCTATGGGAGCATGCGCCATTCCGAATTTCAAGCTAGAAAGCATTGAAAAGAGTTTATAGAATCATTATTATGGAATTCCTACCATTGTGAAAGATTAACCCGGTGGAATCGGAACTATCTAAAATATTTGAATCTGGTCTGGTAGAACAAATAGTACAACGTAATTGATTTAAATTAATTTGTGTTTTATGTAAATTAATTACAACTTATATCTATTGTATACAAATTTTAAAACGATTTGTATTAGAAATAGAACAAAAAAAAATAACAATGTTTTTTTGACTCGCAATTGAACAGATGTCTGTAAAGGGTGCCAAGAAATGAAATTATTACCTTATAATATGATGCAAATGGCAATATTTGTACTAAAAGTTAATCTGAATATAATGAAATTTGAGATATTCTCAATTAATTGTAAGAAACTCCATTAACTTTGCATATTCGTTCACTTTCTTCCCAAAGTTTCTTAGCCAAAGCTGGGTCATCGGCACTCTTGTACCTTTTAACCATTTTGCAATCATGGAAATGCTGCCCGCTGTATTTTTCCAAACCATTTTCTATGGCACAATAGATTTGTGTTTGGGCACCTTCGGTTGCTGTCTATAACAGAAATTTGGAAATTATTTCTCTTGGCTAAACTTAAGTTTCATGACAATTCAGATTTTTTTAGAAATAGAAAAAGTCTTTTTTAATGTTAAAAGGGCGAAGATAAAAAAATGACTAATAGTGAAAGGAGTTGTTTGCTTTTTTCTAACAGAGCTATTATTCTCATATTTTTTTACTATGGTCAAAAAATTATGTTCAAATTTTGATGCAACCAAAGTTGCTGCTTTTTTTAGGAAAAACTTTTTGTATTTTGCTATATTTCTATTATTACAGAACGAATTCACTTTAACAACGAAAATATATGAAAAAAGATTATTTTTGATATATTTAGAATATAAACTTTACAAAAAAGTCCTTCGAGAGTACTGAAATTACGTGGAAATGAAGGAAATTATAGAAAACTACCTCTATAAGATATAAACATTCATTTTCTTGAAAAGTATAATTTTTAAAAATCAGTTTTTCTAGAAAACTACGCGTCCTAGGGAAAAAAGGTAAATGGCAGTCTTATAGAGTATAAGATTTCGCACAACTTTTGTCTGAAACATTTTTTCCAGTATTGCTTAGTTTCCCCGCTAGAGGGCCTGGAAAAATGGATTAAAAAATTGTATTGTACATAATTTATGACAACTTTTGTTCCCAAGTTTTCTTTTGGGGCATTTTTCACAGAATCTTTGTAAAATTATAGAAATTTTACAAGTATATTCAAATATTTGTTTAATGTGTTCTATTTCCGTTAGATATACCAAAGGGAAATTTGGAAATGTTACTTCTGGAGAACATCCTTTCGAGAAGCGAATAGATAAAAATATAACGAGGACATAATATTGGAATACCAAGATTATACATGAACGAACCCCCAGAAACTCCCTCACAAATTACCAGCCGATTGTCTTCATAAATTTGATGTTTCTTAATAAATATCAACAATAAATTTGACACCTGTAATTACAACTGTATTATTACGAATGCAACCAGAATAAAACTAAATCTTTTTATCCTCTAAATAACATAGCAATGTTCGAAACACAATATTTCCACAAGGAAGCGCAATGCCACGACTCAGAATTTTAGACACTTGAACTATAATTCAAATAGTAAATTCAAGTAGGAATTTTTTCTTCGGACATTAAATGGACACCCCAGTTTCGCTTTTCAACGTTTATCAATAGAGTCCCAGAAGCTTCTATACACAATGTGGCATATATACCCTCCAGTGGTGAAACTAAGCAGAATTGAAAAAAATGTTTTAGACAAAAGTTATCGGGAATTTTGTATGGTATAACTTTGCCATTTACTATTTTCTCCAGAAAAGCTTAGTTTTCCAGAAAATGCAAGAAATGAGTTTTGAAATCTTCTGCTAACTATGTAATGTACGACAAAATGTTCAATGGCGAAGTTACTACACATATTGCAAAAAGGCAAGAAAAGAGATTGTCTTGGTGTTCTAATAGACAGGAAAAAGAACAAAGAAGCAAAGCTTTGGAATATTGTTATACTTGCCCTGGTATATTGCGAACACGGTTAATTCTTTCTAAAGATATGACACTTTAAGAAAATTCAAGCTCTAAAATTTATGTTTTTCTTTTATAATATAAGTTAGACTCAATTTTTCTTCTACATAATAAAGTGCTGGAGTTATTGGTATCCTCTATGAATTATTAGGCTGGATTGCAAATGGATAAATTGTTGACATTTTAAGAAACACTTTGAGAAATTCAGTAAAAGCTTTTTTAATTCAAAATGCAGATTGATAAATTCGATAAAAATAATTTCAAAACTATTTGATGTCATTATCCTAATTCAAATCCTAAATTGCTTGGTAGATATTATTCCTTAAGCGATCAGAAGCAACTTTAGTAACTATTGATGATGATTTATTTATTCAACACCATTTTGAAACAATATCGAGTAAACAAACATTAAAAAAAAAGTTGTGGGCATTAATGGATTAAGGTTGTTTATGAATATACACTTACTTTAAAAAATGTGTCAATTAAGAACAAAATTATCCATCTTATTGCCGGAGACATGTTTCTAAAAATTTCTGTCTTTATCACTCCAGGGTGGAGAGAATAAGCAGTAATATTTGTATTTTTAAGTCTATTAGCGAGTTCTATAGTGAATAAGATTTGACAAAGTTTAGAGGTAATGTATTGGTTAGATTCGTTGGTGAAAGATGTTAATTTGGCAAAATCAATGCGTCCAAGTTTTGCCCCTATTGCGGAAACATTCACAATCCGACTAGGATATTTCTTCATTAGATCTGTAAATGAAATTATTATAACAAATATAAATTGACTTCTTATATAAAAATCTTACCTAATAATAGGATGGTTAATAGAAAATGTGAAAAATAATTTGTTTGCATCGTTATTGAAATACCATCAACAGTTGTCTTGTTACCCAATCTTCCGGCACCTGCATTGTTGACCAAAATATCCAATCTGTCTTCATTTGCATTAATATCATGAGCAAATTTTCTAACAGAATCAAAACTAGTCAAATCTACCAATTTATAAACAATATTTGAGTTACTGGTCTCTGCAATTATCTTGTTATATGCTTCTTTTGCTTTGGTTTCATCTCTGCAAGCTAAGATTACCCTAGCTCCTCGTTTTGCAAAATCCAAAGCGGTTTCATAGCCAATACCTAAAAATACATAATAATAATAATAAGTTTATGTTTTAAGGTCTTTTGAATAATGGCATCACCAGATAAAACAATAATTAACAGAATAAGTAACCAACTGAAACTAAAAAATAAAGAAGCAAAAGAAAGATCTTTTACGGATTACGGCTATAGTTTTAACAATTTGATTTGGGAACCAGTCAAAAATTTTAGGAAACCCAAAAATTATTTGAAATTCCTTCAAACGTATCAGAAATTAAACAACTAATGATAAACTAAGTTAAGCAGTAAATCAATTGCATAAATTCCAGAAAAGTTTTTGACATAGACAAAATAACCCTAAAAATGTTTTTTTTATGAAAAAGCAAGTACATGAGCGTAAACCCTATTGGTCTCAAGATGTGGATATTGATCTTGAACTTCTGTACCACTTCTGAGCCACATTTGCGTAGGTCTTACAAATACTGCTCAAGGTGAACAGCTCGGAAGAACATCTGTAAAACAGAATCAGGTCAATGATCTTTCTTCTAGGCTTTCAGCTTATCAAGTTTCGTCTGTATTGAGTCGAACATACTAAGGGTATGCTTGCAAGCTGAGCTCCAAATGTGCAGGCAAAACTCCAAAGATGGAAGAATCTGGACCTTGTAGACATCTAACAAAATGATAAGCTCACAATACTTTAGTTTGACTTCCAGTTTTAAAAAAAATATGAAATATAAATTCTAATTTGAGAGTTTAATATGGTTCAAAGCTCTTAAATTCTTAAAATTACTATATAAAACAAAAAACAAACTTTTGTGAGTTTTTATAAAACAGTAAAATCATAATAAACGAAAAAGTAAATAAATGAAAGTAAAGCAATAAAAAAATGCTATTTGAAAATTTCCTGCAATATTTTCTATAACATGTATGGAATCAACTATGATATTGTGATGAAAGTGTGAAAATGCAAGTCCTACCAATTTCATGTGCACCAAGATTGTTCTGGTCCACAACTTAGGCACCTCAACAAAAAACTTCAGTATTTAACTAATTTTATGATATTTATGGTGTAGAGCAGGGACAGTTGACAACAATAAAATGTATTCAACTAATCAAAATAAAAATTGCCAATTTTTGTTGTTTGGAACAGAGCTCTTGAAGGTTTGACCTTCCCTCTGTGGATCCACACCTGGTGTCTCTAGGTGTAGAGTATTTTAGTAGTGCAAAAAGACTGTCCTACATACTCAAAAATCTTGTTCAGAGTTAGGAAGAAGTACAATAGCTAGAACTGAACAGTCATAGTCAAATAATATCCAATAAGTAAATAAACAGCAAGGAGGCAACTTCATTCAGGTTATTTGTCTACTCAAACTAGAGGTATTGAACTGCCATGACTTCCATTTATTGTAGGATCAGTTATTGCAAGGAGTGGCAAATTTTTAGAAGCTAGATAATTTAGAAGATGCAGTAGGGTGGGTTATAAAAATTCAATATTTTTTAACATGACACGAAAAAATGGGTTGCTAAACACCAAATATGTACTCTTAATTTCAATAGAAAAATCCCCCTATCGCAATTTTTTATTTTTTTCTCAGTCCAATAGAAAAAAAAGTCATACCCCTTCATTAAGTGATAGTATAGAAAAATGTTTTTGAAAAATTTTGTAGGAAATTTAATGCTCTACAAAATGATATCTGATATTTGTTCTGTAAACCTCATTATTTGAATGATATTGAAGATGTAAGTTTGATTTGATTAAGACAAATTTAATTCCATTTTTATTTACTAATTTTTTAACTTGACATTAAACGACTATTATAAAATGCACAATACAAATTTTGTAGGAAATAATTTGCCTTATAAAATTGGTACTATTTGTCATCAAACATTCATGTTTAGTCATTTTACGAGTTTTTGATTAATTCATTGAATAATTTCAATTCAAATTATGAGTTTTGAGAAAATTTACAAAAATTTTAGTTTTTAGCAACTGAGAAACTCAAAGCATTTAAAAAATGAATTTTACACCGTTTACTCCTTAGTTAATTCTTTATTAATAAAAAATCAGAATCTTCATTATAAATATATTGTTTGATTCAGTTTTACAGAAAAAAATTTCCAATTAGCTATAAAAAAGTTTTTTACTTCAAGTTAAGTACAACTGAATTCATAATTTTTAAATGGTTTGAATATTCTTATATTAATGACAAAAAATAAATTTTGAGGGAATTCATAAATTGAACTGAAATTTTTTGGTTACTTAATTAAAGACTTAATAAATATTATTTCACGTGAAAGTTTCATGATGTTTCGATCGTTTAATTTAATAATTAAATTTCCAAAACATAAGATACTATTTTAATGAAGCAATTAATTTCCCACAAATTTGTATTATGCATTTTATAAAAGTCATTTACTGAAGAGTGAACAAAAATGAAATTTTTCTTGAAATAATCAAACTCAAATCTTCAGTATCATTAAATTGGTAAGGTTTATGGAAAAAATCTAGGATACCTGTTTTTTAGAGCAACTTCCTATAAAATATTTCAAGAAAATTTTTCTGTACAATCAATGATGAGGTGTGAATTTTTCTTACGGGACTGAAAAAAAATGAAAAATTGCGAATAACCCTAATATATACCTTACAGATGTTGTGGTTATTAGTAGATAAGACGCAACTTTTATGAATATATGGTACCACACTGCCACTAAGGTTACTGCTTATACAAGGTCAATTGTTTAATTTATAAGACCTACTTGCAGAACAAATTTAAGTTTGATAGAAAATGTTTGGTATGAGATGCTGAAAAGTTAATGAAGACATTTGGCAGCATTTAGAAATTTGAGGAAACTCTTCAACATATTGATACCAGAATAGGAAAATTTGCTGCAGGACATCATTCAAAATCTGATCCAGATCATTTCTGGTCAATCATAAACTGTTATCACTTTTACTAATTACTTTTTTTCATATGAACCCGTAAAATCGTCGCCCAAAGTTAGTGGACTATAATATGACTTCAAACAATGTGAAACCTAATAATTCTAAAATGAGATGACCCTAATTTTATGCTTAATAGTATATATTTTTTATTTGTATGATAATTCGAAGGAATGTAGTGAATTAATGAGTTCCAAGTGACAAATACTCAAAAAACTCAACTTACCTGTGTTGGCTCCTGTTACAATTGCAGTTTTCCCTACCAAACATACTTGACTATGGCACATACCCGTAGATAGTTTTATGTATAATTTCAAACTCACAAGTGATAAGGCCGCTACTGATGTTGCTAGTGCAGTACCTAATAAAATTTCTGCAATCATATTTGCATTCGAAATTATTTCAGTAAAATATTAATTTCAGTTACTGTTACACCTTGTAGAATTTCCTACAATTTATAAAACAATTGGTAATAAGCGTGACAAACTGATGTTTTATTAATTTGTAAGTACATACCTAACGCCATTTTTTTATTAAAATTTTATAAACGTAAATTCAGATAAATTCTTTATCTGCTAATCTATTCTTCTTTTTATATAAATTCTATTCTTCTTTTTTCACTGCCTCGGATAAGACAGGTACACATTAGAGAGAAATTTATAGAAATATTAACAACAATAAATATATTGAGGCAAATATGAGTTTGTTTTTTCGTAATTTTAATATAAATATTATTTACTCCGCTAATGTTGTTGTTTTTAACCCCCTTTTTACGCTAAAAAATGCCTTACTGATATATACCGCCCTCTATACGATTTTCATTTAACGCCACTGACATCAATTCAATTTTTCAATTTAGTTGGCCATGATTATTTAGGCGCGTCGTTTATGCGTTTTTCACGAATTTACTGTTTAAATAAATTTTGAACAATAATAATATTTGTGGTGACATAAGTGGTCGTGTTAGTTAGCTTGTTTATGAAGTGAACATGGACTAAAATTTGCTATGGATAATTCGGTATTCGGTAAGCATATTATTTATTTAAAATAGTTTTATTTGAAAATTTATGTGACTGTATCTGAACTTTTATTCATACATTTACTTATCTCAATAAAAATATTTATTCATTTTCCTTACTAACGTGGATCCCCCATTCAATATTTACGGCTTTTTTTAATTTTACTTAATGGGATTTATGTAATATTGCAGGTAGATATTTAGAACAAAGAAAAAAATATATTAAAAGGTAGTTATATACTAGTTGAAAAAAAATACCAGTTTTTACATGCTTATATAGTTGATAAGCGAAAATATATCTACTGAATGTCTCAAACATTAATTTAATATATAATATATATTATCGTACTGAATTTTAATCGTTTATTTTTGCGGTTTTCAATAGATAATAGATTATGTATATTATGGCCTAGTATATCTAAATTTTTTTAAAAAATTGTCTTGATTTCTTTCGATTCAAAATAAATTCCGCCCTATTTTCGTCTTCATCAAAATATTTTGATAAGGATCAAAATATAAGAAAGTAAATCAATTTTTTTTTATTATAAAATTCAGTAGTCTATTGAAATTATTATGGTATTTTGTGTAACAAAGTATGTCATTTTGCCAATTGATCATTAATTCAAATCAAATCTTCAATTCAGGCATATAAACTGAATTTGGGATGTTGATTTTTTTCCCACATAAAATGTTATTTCGCCATATCTTGGCGCTTCGAATTGTGTAAAAAAACTCGTTTAATATTCAACACAGGAACGTATGGATTAATTATCAGTCTCCGAATTTTATGTAAAAATATTTTTTTATCAGTTTTTTATCTGTAAATTTCACGAGTTTTTATTTGAGTTTTTTTGCTTTCGTTTTTATTTCTGTCTGAATCGAGTCGTGCATGCAGAGGTTAGTTTTTTAGAAACTTTTTTTCCAATCATTCTACCGTATCATTGCACATTTTAGGTACAGTTCTTCCAATATCAATTGCAGATTATAAAAACCCTTGCCGACAAATTTGTTTGATCTATCATAGGCGTAGATACCTCATTTTATAAATTTATTATTTTTGTAAATACTTTCAAAAATATGTGTATCTTATGCGAGAAATTATTCTTTAAAAGGCTATCGAATTATTATAAATTTGACGGCATTATTTAGACAGATGCACTTAATTGTAATCCAACTCGTTAACTTGCTACAACTAGGTATATATTAAATTATAAAACGTAAATATACGAGTAAAATGTACCTGCCTGTAAGGGCGTTTGGTTTAAGCAGGATACCAGACGTGAACTGAGCCCTTTTTGTACCCCATTCGTTTTTTATTTCTGGAAAACGAAAATTCAAAGCAGTGGAGATGATGAGTCCACGTGGACTTACTTCATTACTTCATTTGGAATGAGTGCCGTGCGTATTTATGAAACATTGATTGTTCCTCGCATAACTGTCTTCTGCAATTGATATTGGAAGAACTACAACCTCAGCAAAATCGAGCACAATATTTATAAATTCAATATATTTAAGAGAGACCATAATTATATTTTTTATTTTATATATTTATATTGCACGATTTTATCCACGTAGTTTAAATAGAGATGAAGGTAGACGTGAAGTTCTTATAGAAATTATCTGTAAGTCATCTAAGGGCAGTTCTAGGACAAGTACCTATTTTTGCCATTTTTCTAAAGTGTTTTCAAACCTCACTTCGGCTATTCTGAAAAAAGACACGGATAACCATTGGACAAGTCTTCATGGCCCATGTGATACCAAAATACGTTTGTCTCTGCACCATGCCCTGGTGATTTCTCTCCTCCATAGATTACTATGGGGTGAAGAATCATGGACCACATCAATCACAGTATACGGAAATGCAATTGCAGTATAAGAAAATATAGGGGCACTTCAGATACGATCTTAATTGTTTTTTATCCTTTTTTGTTCTTTTAGGAAAATAATGATGTTTTAAAACATCGATGATTTTCTTCCGATGATTATCAGCCGTCGATGTTCACTAAATGAAAAAACACCGATGGCAAACATCGATGTTTTGCCTACCGATACCCATCTCTAGTAAATGCTACGAACAAAGGAAACGTTAGATACCAGTCACGTGCTCCCCCCACCATAAGCGCCCGTACAACCCAGTTCAAAAACATCCGGTTCCCGTGATTGAGCCTGTATATTTAATTTGAGTTTTTTGCTATACTGCATGTCCATTTTGGTGGCGCAAAAAGAACGCATGAATTTGACTTGAGTAGTGAGAGTGGGAGGGGCGGGAACTGGTTATTTTATAGGTTAGGGTGTTTAGTTTTAGTAGTAATTGTGCAGTGGACCGTGGCGCATCGCGTTTTCGCTGTTGAACGTTTATCTATTATTACTGTTCAACGACTTACTTCGTTCGGTTCCCTCTTTTCTTACAATTGAATCAGTTATGAAGCCGAAGTCGTCTGGTCGTTCTCGCATTGCGTAAACTCCACAAAATGTCGACAGAGTTAGGGCGTCGGTTCTTCAAAGTCCTCGCCGCTTCACTAGGCTCCAATGAAGAAAGCCTTAAGTTGGTTAGGTTAGGTAAAATTGTATTCACGTGAGTCCATTTTGTGTGTAATCAAAATAAAGCAAATTATACTGGTTTGAAATTCATGCGTTCTTTTTGTGCCCACCTAGTACCATCTTTCCATCTTTTTTCAATGTCTCTCCTTGCTCTTCACTGACAGTTATTCAATTTCGAATTGCATTCTAAACTCTAAATTGTTATATAAGGTATTCCGTACTGCCATTTTGGTTCCTTCGTGTACTTTCAGTTTCCATAATTTTAATCGACTTAGTGGTGTTGGGAAATATATATAATATGACATAAATAGAAATGTCCTTAAGTACTTAAATGTTAACTTTAGTATGATACCTCGAATTAGTTCTTAAAAGAACTTATTTTAACAATGAATACAGGTTTTAATCCAATAATTCCCTAAGAATAACACAGTTAACAAAGCTCACGTCAAATTCAATCTTTAGTAGGTACGGTCAGTTATTCACGTTACTCCAATTATATCGTTGTCTCTTTCTACGACTCAACTGTCAACTTAAAGAATTTATTACGTAAGACTTGTAGTTGGTTTTGTGAAGAAGACAATCGATCTTATGTCGTCATATTTGATTTATATGAGAGAAGAAAATAGTAAGTGGAAAATATGTGTTTGATAAATCGTAGATTGAGTCACGTGATTGTAAACCTCCAGAGGTTCAACTATAAATTTTATGTAACAAAGCAAAAATATTTATTTCATTTTTATCTTTCATGGGGGGTCAAAATTCCTCTTCAAAAACCAACTTGACTGGTTCCTATCGCTATTGGTAGCGAATTTCCATTGTTGTCATATTTTGGGGGGAACCTTTCACCCAGCTCGTCGGTGACTGCTCCTAAATTGTCAGGAAAAAAATGATGGGATTTATGGGAATTCTAAAAGGTCATTAGTTTTACGTAGTTTGCATCCATATTGTTAACCGATAATCCCCTTAAACGAAACTTATTATTAACTATCGCATTTGTGAACCAATAAAAATCCCCTCCTTCAACTGTGTGCGCTACTACTCGTGACATTTTTTAATCCGTTGAGATAAAGATGCGCCAACTCGAAACGGGGATATTTCAGGTAAACGAAAAGGTAGTCAGAGTACATAATACAATTCGTGACGGATCCATTAGAATTTAGCAACTTATTCACTATATAAAGTTGGAAAATCCAAAAATTGAAACCTAGAATTTCTAAATCTTTTAAATGGCATCTAATTTGTAAAATTCTACTCCCAATATCGCCACCCCACTTTGTAAAATTGAATTAATAAATTCGTTGCTCCTTTCTTCATTCTTCAAAGAGATAACGTGGTGTGGGTGTTGGTGACGGGGTAAGTTAGCGGGGAAATTAGGTTAGGTGTTATGTGTTTAGAATGTAAAATAATTTTTAGTGAAATACACTGTAAATATATATTTTATTTTTGTTTTTCCTTTCATAATTAAACTCACGAGCTATATAATTTTTCGTCACGAGTTGTCTAATTTTTATGACAACCACGATCACGAGTTGGCGCACTCAACTGGGGAAACACTTGTCTTAGGTATTTAAATCCTTCACCCTCTTTATTCATAGCCTTCACAAAGTTTTCATTAGTTAGAGTTTAATATGAGTTGGAGTCAAAAGGATATTTTTTGGGTCTATAAGAGGTAAATTTGCCTCACGTAGTGTTCATTCACAACACGACTGCCACACAAATAAAGGAAACAGCAATATTTCGTAAACCCTCTCTGAACTCCCACTAAAATTACGATAAATCTCAAATCACTACACTTGTAGCGGTTTTAGGTAGTTTATTTTATCTAACAGGAGGCGGATATTCTCGTAGGTTTTATTTATTGTATTTAATGACACAGTTTTTAAACTGTATATACTACACACATGTATATACTACATACATAAAACACACTGTTTTCACTATTACTCATATTATTCATGATGTAGGTGAATTATAGAAATACGCTAATTGTTAGTGTCTAATCATATTTCGATAAACAACTGAAAGTAGTCGAAAAGTCAAATCCTCAGTGGTTTGCAGTTGGAAGTGAGGATGTCGTCTCTATATGAACCAAATAGCGACGATCTTTGACGTTGTCTTCAGTTCGGGAGTCAAGCCTGCACGAGGGTTGTTAAACCACTCTGATGAGACGTAATAACGTCGAAACTAGTCAGTGATTACAAACCTCTCCTTGGAACTGCAAACCATTGGGGATTTTAATATCGAAGAAAAGGTCGATTGACATAATGCTCTTTAGAGGAGATCATGAGCGGTTTCTTATTGGTAACGTGGCAATGAAACACCAAGTAGACTAATTTTAATATATATTCATAAATATTCGAAAGCTCGGAAAATATATTGAAGTTAGTACACTTTGGTGTTTTATTGCCACGTTCCCAATAAGAAACCGCTCTTATATACCTACAGGGTGTCCCACGACGAGTTGAAACTATCTGTATATGGCAAAATACTTATAGTAAAATCATGAAAATTTCTACGTTTGAGTTTTTGGATACGATCTTTTTAACTAAAATATTTTCAAAGATGATCGACTTTGGTTACTTAAAGCAAGGTAAGGCGTATTTGAATCTATGTTGAAAAATTTTTCATTTTATACAGGGTGGCTATAATAAGTGTTCAAAGTTTAACTTCATAAATATCAAATTTCTTTATTTTTTTAAAAGGAACCACCCGGTTTTTACAATTTTAATGCTTCAGGGGTAAAAAATAAGGCAAATTCATATATACTTTTCTATATCTAAACTTTACCGTTATCGAGATATTAAATGTTTTCTGAAAATTTTTAGAGATGCAGGTGTGGTGTAAATTTTATTTTGATCCGTTGATACAAGCACTAAGAAATAAAAAAATATTTTTCTTTATCTTGTCAAGGTCTGTAAAAAAAATCAAATCAAATTGTATTTACTAATCCTATTCCAACTTGAGGTTTTAAATTATTATTGTAATTTTTAACAATTTTTAATTTTTTATGTATACTTCTAGTAGGCTTTGCAATAAATGACACTTATTTAACTGTCATTAGTCAATTGTCGATACTTTCGAAAATCGTTAAAATGGCTCGTTCTCCACAACGAATATTATGTAAATTTGCTAATATTTTAGTTAAAAAGATCGTATCCGAAAACCCAAACGTTGAAATTTTCATGATTGTACCAGAAATATTTTGCCCTATATAGATAGTTTTAACTGGTCGTGGGACATTCCGTATATATATATATATATACAGGGTGTTTCAAAAAAGATAATCCCCTCTTCCTCGACGATATTATGAATTTTTCCTTGTTTTTTTCTCTTTTTCTCTTTTCTATTTCGTTTTCAAATTGGAATGTTGAAATACCGATATTATAGCTGACTAATTTCATGTTTAGCTTGTTAGACTATCAAAAATATTTATTTCATCACAAAACCAAAATAAAATGTGTTTGTTGGTAATTTTTTCGTTCTATAATTTTGAAAACAAGAAAATACACACTTCAATAACTTTCGGTTAAGCAGTACACCGAGTGTATACAAGGTTTATTTTTTCATTATTTACAACCAAAAATATTAGCAGCTGTAAAAGAATTTCTCGTGGGAGAAGAACAAAAAAAAATTCTTTCAATGAACTTTTAAATTAATTTTGAAACAACGTCTTAAGAATTTCCTTTTTGTTTACTTTTAATAGGCATTGCGTTATTTTATAATATTAAAAAAATGTTTATATGTATATATAAACATTTCAGTGTTTCAAAAATAGTTATGTTAAATACTATTTGGTAGGAACCGTGTAACAAGCGCCCTCTATGAGAGTCAGGTATAAAAACAAATTCACTGGATGTATCGGCTTCCAAAACATATTCGTATAAAATATCAATACAATATTAGTTGTCTAGTAGTTATCTTGAATACGAAAGCTTAATCCTTTTTTTGAAATACTCTGTAGATAAATTGACAGGTTAAAAAATTTTGTAGTTTATAACATGTTAGGTGAAACTTGAATAGGTGTCAAGAAGAAAAAGGTGAAATGTACGTGTCTAATTACTTATTAATATAATTTTTATATTTCACATATTTCCTGGCCTGCGATAGACACTGCAATAAGACACTCTATATATTCTTCATTGATCTGAACCAAGCTTTTGATAGGGTACGATTGAGGGATGTAACGACTCTACTGAAGATAAGGAAAATCCACCCCAACATAATAAAAATAAACGAAGACCTGAACACCGATAATTACACATATATCAGAATGGAAAATAAACTGAGTAGTAGAATACCTGTGACGTCGGGTATCAGATATGGAGACAGCCTCAATGACCACAAGAGAAATGATGAAATAAGGGAGATATGTGACATCCAGGACGTAGTGAGATGGGCGAGAAATCGGCGAAAGGAATAGAGAGACCACGTGGACGGAGTGCCAGACGGCAGGTTGGCAAATATTGCAAAGGAAGAAAAACCGAATACATCGAAAGGACGACCACCTACAAGATGGTATGAAAGCAGGTCTTCATCATCACAGCTGCAACTAGGCAATCATTGATGCAAACACAGGACTAAGTTCTAACGTACGATGAAGAAGAAGATGATGAAGAAGACATATTTCCATTTAAAAAGAAAATAAATTACAAAAATTCTATCAATAAATATCTCCTGAAATATTGATTTTAGTGACTTGGTGCTATAGACAAGTTTGTTTTCCATATTTCTTGTAGCTTTTGTCATTTACGAGATAAATGCGAAAAAAAAACGAATTTCATGGAAAAATCAAGTTTAGAGGCCAGTACTACCTAGCCGGTTCAAGTTACTACTTGGCCCCAATGGAAAGTGTTGAAGAGCTTTCAATTATAAAAAAAACGTCGATACGATGCTATGAAATACCACTGAGCTATAGAAATTTAAAAATAAAAAATCGGAGTTCCTGTATTTTTTTAGTGGAAATCTTTACAACTCATGGTCGAGGACTTAATATTAAGGGGCCAAACTTACAGGGAATTTTTTTTTGGGTGATTGCGACAAAATTTTATGAACAGTAAAGAAAAAATTGGTTGAAAAAAGCAACTTAATATTTACACTGGTTCAGGCAGAAAGTTCTTGCAGGACTAGCCCGAGAATTTTAGTGGTTCTGCATATAAAAATTTAATTTATTCTGTTTCAACTGGCTTTGAAATACACTTCATGGTTCAGTAATAGAGTACATCCATGTTATTTTCAGTTAAAATCGCTTATATACAAAATAGAGCGGAATGTTTTGCTATAATCAGGATTTTACCTTTCTGTATCACATCTTTAATCATTGACAATTTACTATTCAATCCGATTTATGATTTATAAATAAGGATATTTTACCAAACGAAATTTGAATATACTATACCTTAGAACATTCTATGCTAAATAGGATTAACTTCTACGAACGATCTCACTGGCGAGCGAGATCGTTCGTACGAGTTAATCCTATTAGAAGCCAACGTCAGACGGTACTTCTTACTCCTAGTTCAATGATAAATGTTAAAGTCGACTACTAGTCCAGTGAGTACAGCCCAATAAGTGACAAAACCCATGAAAATATCGCTTTATCGATATAGTGAAAGTTAGAAGTGAAAGTGAAATTTAGAAAAAAGTGAAAGGAAAGAAAATTTTTGTTCAAAAAATTTCCTACAAAAAAGGCTTTTGACTTTTTCCTAATCTCAAAATTACTCTTACAAAAAGCGTGTTACTGGATTTTTTTCAACGGTGCATTTTTTGCGGATAACTAAAAAAAGACTTGAAATTTAAAGGTAAATTTCTGAAAAAAAATGCCGAGCAGGAAATGATTTTCGAAGAAGCTCAAATATGATTTTTCCTAACCTACAAAAAACTCTAAGATACAAGAAATCCTCTGTTAAAATCTTGTTTGTTGTAAGTACTCTAAACTTAAGTGTGGAACAGGGTTAATCCTTAAAAACACTATTCTTGGGCACAGGCTTCTAAATAGCAGTCCAGCCTTCTTGCAAGTACACAAATTACTAGATCTAAGCTGGTATTGGAGAGCCATTGTTGAACCTGGAAATACACTCTTAAGCAATGCAATTTGGCTGCATCTGAGGTTGGAGGACGAGACTGATGCATTGCAGAAACTCTTTCAGTAGAAAGAGGTTTCTTTATGGTAATGGATATCTATATAGAGGGTGACTGTGCTCATCCGATTCTCTATCATGTAAGCTTTCGTTTTCCCCCGTATAATGCGTTAAAACCAATCCCTCTAAAATCGCAAAAAGATTTAAGAAAAAAATGTCGTTTTGGAGCTCTTGACGAGTTTTCAAATTTTTGATGGAAAACCCAAGGTTTTACGAACTTATTTGGGAAGGAAATTGAACCTCGACAACTCAGTTACAAAATGGATGTCTGAATGTTTTCACATATGCAGTTGAAAAGTAGAGACTCTAACGAGTAAAATGCACTTTTTTTCGTTCCGAAATGTTGAGTTTTTGAGGAGATACAGCAGTTTCTTCTTCAGCCGGGGACTTTATGTGGCGCAAAAACTTTTTAGTAAGATGCGACCCTGAAGTTTGAGTGCATTTTACAAAGAAATAACAGCTCTTAGAGAAAAATCACTGAAAACCTTTTTTGTAGGAAATTTATTGAACTACATTTTTGATCCCATCACTTTATTCGAAATTCGCTATAGATTCCGAGCTATTTGCAAAATTTGTAATTTTGAAAATTTAAGCAAAAATATATCGCTTAGCGGTCAAAATTTTGATGTTAACTCAGGAGCTGTGATCACTGGACTATACTTGCTATTCAACTAAACAGTGGTGAGGTACCAAGGGTTTATAAACTTCCATTTTACCTTTTTCAACCAGTTATGAATATTATTTTGTACTGTGCTGTCATTAACTTTCACTACGTTTGTGAATTTATTGCATTATCACTGCATAAATCATCCTATACTTCATAGCTACATAACTAGGTGTACAGAGATCATTTCGCACGCAAGCCTTCTGATAGGCCCGTCGTGTTTAACTTGAAATTACCAAAAACGGATGTCTTTTGAAAAACTGATCAAGCTCCTTGGCTTGAACCTTCTAACGACACTATGTAAACTTTGAGGCTTGTCCATTTATTTGAACCTCGCTCGTGTTAGTGTTGGGCATTCGTCTATAACGTGGTCTACAGTATCATGGTTTATCCATCCATCCGCAAAGTTTGTATTGTGAGTAAACTGATATGTAATAGCAAAAACACCAATGTGAGCACATTAGTGGTATTGCTGATCCCAGTTTACCGCGCCATAGTCGTCGTTGCTCTTGTTGCCATTTGATGGTGCATTCAAACGAGCTAAACCTTGAAGCCACCTTCCATCCAAGCCATAAAGCGATACGGATTTCCGATCTATATAAATTTTTTAATGTTTTCGTTGGTGACAAACTCTGTGAGGCGTCCTCGGTATCCTAGTAAACCACTTCTCAACGGATAATTTTCGTGTTGAAAAATTCGAATCCGAAAAGAAACTAACCCAGACACATTTTTATAAAACATTTGTATTTATCTGAATTCATTAGAAAGTTGAAAATCCCGATATTTCAGGCCCTGACTGTTATGCTGATTGCATTATCCTCTCTACAATGAATTATCTTAAGACTTAAGTTGACAGTTGTCTTATGTCAATTGACAAATTAGGGTTTCTCTTATTCATGTAGGGATCTCATATTTCATATAACATCGTCAAGATAATAAACATTAATTTAGGAAAACGGTGAAACGATGTTATATAAATTACGTGATGCTAATATGCTCGATAATTCTATAAAGTTAAGGAAAGTGCAAATTACCCTGTCACTATATCACATTCGCGTTATGATGAAAACTAATTTTCAACGTATTATATAACGATTTCGCTTACAAAATGTGAAAGGCCTGGTTTATAAAATAGTTCGAGAAGTTTAACAAAAGAACTGAAAACATTGGAAATTGTTTACCTTTTGTGACTGAAGATGATAACTCGGTTATCGAAACGCGTATCATAGAGTTGTCATTTTGTTTGATCTACCATAGGCGTAGATACCACATTTTATAATTGTAATCCTATTTGTAACTCTAAACTCTAACTGTAAAATCATTATTAGACCTCGTTAACTTGCTACAACTAAATATTAAATTATAAAACGTAAATAGACGAGTAAAATGTACCTGCCTGTAAGGGAGTTTGGTTTAAACAGGGTAACAGACTTGTACTGAGCACTTTTTGCACCCCATTCGTCTATTAGAAATTCGGTAGTCTTTGATATGACACGAATAATCTTGTCGCCATCGAACATCAGTGCAAGTACATATTTTCGGGAACAAAACGTAATTGTAAATTACATACAAAACATATTAGTTGCTCATATTACAAGACAAATATTTATTCAATTCTATCTAGGATACACATATTTCATGGTTCTGAAACTCTAGGACAGAGATGTCAAACTGAATTTTGCAGAGGACCATATATTAAATTTTGAATTCGTAGGTGGGTCAGAATTAAAATAAAAAAAAATGAACCGAATTATAACATTTTATTCATTAAATTATATAAGTATATAATATACGGTTGTTAAAAATCATATCAAAGTTATAAATGATGGATGTTGACTCGAGGATCCAGATACCTGACTTCTTTTGTTTTTGACAAGATCATTGATGTCAGGTATCATATTCGTTGTAGTTATTTTAAGAATTGATTGGAGATGTAATCTCATACTGCTCGATTGAAGATCTATCAACTCCATTTGCAAATGAACTGGTGCCTGTGAATCTTCAAAATTGAATGGATTGTAGAAAATTTGGGATTCCATTTCATTCATTTTGTAAAAGTTTTCAAAACGATTGTTAAATTTCGTATTCAAATTTTGCAGAAGTTAAAAATATTCATCCAATTTTTTTGGTTCACTGTGCCAAATGATTTTAAATGAGGGAAATGGTCCGAAGTTTGAGGTTTTACCTGATTTTCCCACAGCCTCAACTTTGGCGACAATCATATTTTTACACTATAACTTTATATTCAGATCAGTCAAGTGTTTATTCATATCTACCAAAAAGGCACAATCAATCCACCAGTCATTGTCATAATCAATTGTTTTGCCTTTTTCTAACATGAAAGCTTTAATAGGGTCCCGCAATGCAAAAAATCTTCCTAAAACTACTCCTTGACTTCGCCAACAAACTTGAAATGAAGGGCATCAGAAAACTTTTCGTCCAAATCTTATAAAAATTGCCTGAACTGTCGGTGATCTGGATTATAAAATTTACAATTTTAATTATAGGTTTTATGAAATGGTCCATTTTTAATTGATTGGATGCCAATTATTCCTGATGACATTTGAAGTAAAAGTAGCGAATTTTGCGTTTTGTTTTTTGCTATAAAAAATCGAAATATTGGAAATTTTCCATTGATAATAGTTGCGATTACATTTGTTGAGTGTGTACCAAATATCATTTGCTATTGTAGTACCTGCCAATGGAACGCGCTTTAATAGTTCTTCAGTTATTTCAAAGTTACTGTTAACAGTATCAGTCAGTGAAAAGTAGGTAAATTTTCTCCTTCAGTTGCAGACCCAAATTTTTTTTCGCGATTTCTAATGCAATAATAAAACTTGATTTCAGGGCATCTTCGCTATCTGTATTAGCTTTAGTAAACATCGATTGTTGACCTTGAAGTTTAAATTTTAAAGATGACAATCGAATTTTGACTTATGATTAGTAGCATACCGTCTTTTCAAATTAAACTCTTTACAAACAACGACTGTTCGCTTACAAATCAAACACGGTGGTTCCATTCTATAAAAAAAAATATGCAATTTTCCATTTAGTCTGAAAAACTCTGCACTCACTATCAACTTTACATTTTTGTGAAATTATGCAAAATCATAACAATTATGGAACTCGACACAAACAAATGCACAATCCTTCACAATCATTACTTCGCAGTACAATTAAAATCCTTCTCCAACCGTATTGCTTCGATTTCTCGACTCAACTGACTCACGTCGCGCCTACGCACTCGTTTTATATGTGTAGACTTGAAGCACGTGGAAGATTCTATCCAATAATAGAATATTTCCGCTTGTTGCTAAGAGATGGCGATACTGTCTTTCTCTCTCGCTTGTCTAGGCACGGGCTCTGTCCTTGAAATTACTTATAAACATCCGTAGATTTGAGACTACGAATATTTAAAACATCCGAGGAATCGAATGGAGTCTAAAAGCTCTAAAAAACATTATTCTTCTTTCTGTGACTGACACATTGCGATCGCGGGCCTTATTGATACGGCCCGCGAGCCGTATCTTTGAAATGACCGGTCTAGATTTTAGCCAATCGTTATTGATAATGGAATTTTCTAAACTTGCGAGCTGTTGCTGAAGTAAAGCTATTTCGATGAATATAATTTTGAATAAAAGTCATTGGGTGGATTTTTGTGTATCGATAGTAGATTTTAAATTCATATGAACAAAAAAAATTACAAATTTTTGGGACACTCATTATAAAATATATTTTTTTAATTTCATTTCAGGAGGTTTTTAATGGAAACGTGTGAATAAAATAGTTTTTTTGTATTCCCGCTACTGCGTGCTGAAAAAACACTTCGTCCCGAACTGACAGCTTTTAGCTACGTTGAACATTCGATTCTAAGTAAATGAGGAATTTCCCCGGTTTTCGGTATATCGGTATTGCATTTTCTTACACCGATCCACACGAGCTTTTGGTGAGCGTGATTTCATGGAATGTCAAATGAAGAACTTGCGATCATTTTACGCAGAGTATCGATGTTTTCAAACACAACAGCCGATTTTTGACGACTTCCACGAGATTCATCCTGTAGCGAAGTGCGACCACAATTGAATTCGGAAACCAGCGAAACACAGTCTCTCGAGATGTTGCTTCATCACCAAAAGTCGAAGCGAGTTCATCGGCACATTTCTGTTAGTTTAATCCACGTCGAAAGTCATCACATCACAACACGTCAAAACTTTATGATGGAAGTGTCAGATTTGGTATATTCACATGTTGCCATATCTCAAAACTAAAAGAGCAACTCCCGTAGGGTTTGATTTAAAAATATAACCTTGATAAAAACAGATGAATATATAAAGCTTATGAATATCAATAATAATTTATTACTTTCAAAAAATTTCATACCTAATAAGTGTTTCATCGATTCTCTTCTAATTTTTGTGTGAATTATTGTTATAGTTATAATATGCGATATTAGAGTAAAAAACAAAACTAATTATTAAAAAAAAATGCGCCCTCATTTCTCAGTAAACAATTTTACTGTAGCCAGCTAGTGAAAATGCAGCCGCCAATGATTGGGAGTTGGGACTTTTTTGTAATTCCACGTCAGTTTGAAAGTGCCGCCCTCTAAGCCACTCCTTCAGTTCAGGGAAAAGAAGAAATCACTCTCATTTAGGTCGAGACTGTATAATGGATATTCGAAAATGTCCCGATGAAATTGCTGAAGGGGTCGTTGGCGGTTCTTTTGAATTTTGTGGGCCCCGTTGGAGAATTTGTGTGAATCAATTGTTGTTTCATTTCGGCCGTGTTATACAAAATCTTCGTCTCATTACTTGATTTCGAAAATCTTCTTTATCAGTATTGCAACGGTTATTGGGATCCAGTTGACGCAAACTTTTCTGTAGTCTATCTGTTCAGTATCTATATAACCGCTAGGTCAACTCGCTGAACAATATCGACAGACTTGCTTCCTTGATCCCATACATTAAGAACGTTAGTTCGGCCATCTTTAAATTTTCGACACCATTTACCATACAGTTGACTCATTTTTTAATGAATTTACACTGAATTATTCCTTTCTGTCCGCTAGAAATGACCTGTTGGAATCGCGGGCGTTTGAGTGAAGGTTCGCGGTTGCCTACCACGCAAACCAATCATTTGCTGCATTCCTGGCCATCATACTGTGCGATCGGAGGTTGAAAAAAGAACAACCCTCGTATTATTAGAATTGTATCGTATTTTTCTTCAATTGTCTAATTATTTTTTTATTGACGTAAGCCGGAATGAAATATACGGATATCGTTTCGAAATAGTGCTGTACAATGTCTACGATCTATTGACAAAGATCAAAAGATAGAATTTTCCACAAAGAGGATTGTTATCTGCAAAGCACCAGCTTCGACAAAACATATATTTTTTTTAATAAATTTCAATCTGAAACGTTTTCGGAGTGAATACCGGAATTTCGTTTTTTCTTCTTCTCTTTGCGTCAATCGGAATGTCACAGTTGAATTGTTATTAAAGACTTCTTTTATATCCCTGCGGTGTTTGTAACTTACTATTAACGTAGTGTTCAATCCAATTTGCTTGGACCTCCGCATCATAAAATATCGTTTGTTCCTCTTCCGTTAGTTTAATTTCGGTGGTATCTTGATTTAAATGCACTGGACAATTTTTGTAATGATTTTTTGTATCTTTTGATGAAAAATCAACTTAAAATGACAGTTATAAATTTGACTTATTTCATTCTTTATCAAAATATGACTTGAACTTGAAAATTGACGAAATTATATTAATCAATACCTACAACATGAATATCAAAATAAGAATAAAATCAAAACCTCATTTACTTTATCATTACTACAAATTGTCTGTATTTCATATTTTTATCAGTTTTATAGATTGTCAACTTTAACCCCATTAAGTTATCGTCTTCAATTATTTATTATTTAATTATTATTACAATTATGTGATTATGATTAAATATATTGAAATATCTAAATATATCTAATTTTAAAATTATTATTGTATAAGATAAGAACTAATATACAGTAGCACCTCGATTATCCGTCACCAAAGGGACCAGATGACGGTCGGAACGCTAAAAATGTCGGATAATGAATTAAGCCATTTGTACGATGTATGTATTAAATAAAAAATACTATGTATGTACAACCAAAGGACTATACAGTGCACTAAAACAAACAAGGATGCAAGAATAAAAACGTGTGTAAGTAAACAATGAAACATGTTAAAATGATGATAAAACTACTTTAAAAAATCAGAAATGTTTTTTTGTTTCAATTCCTTAAACCTTGATTTGGATGCAGCATCACGTCACTTCTTTGCACGCATAATGTCCATGGCTGTAGCTGTGGTTGTTGCTCCAAGTACTTTAGGGCACTCTCGAAGGCATCCTTTGCTGCAGAGTGTCTGATCTTTTCGTTTTTCTCTTTTTCTTCTTAAGCAGAAGCTTGTTGCAAGATGAGGTCAATGAACTGCTCATCATCAATATCTTCATTTGTAAGGCTGGTAACGTCCACATCAGCTAGCTATTCGTCTACGTCAGAAGAATGGATGTCAGATCACGGACTAATTCACCGTGTCTGACTCGGTAATGTCTGGAGTTTCTGGTGTCTTGGATAGACCGGGATAAACCTTCTTCCATGATTTTTGTAGAGTGATTTTCTTGACTTCTTTCCAAGCTTGAGCAGCTAAGTAAATTGAAACTTTAATGTTTAGGCTTTTGATTGCTTCAAAAAGATCACAACTCTCTTCTGTTTTCTCTAACAGAGCACTGACATATTTTCTCCTGTAGATTCATTTGAAAGAATCGATAACACCCTGGTCCATAGGTGGTACCAATGGAGTCACATGGGGGGACAAAAACATAGCTTTAATATCACCAAGTTGAAGTTCAAACTCAGATGAGTGACTTGGGGCATTGTTCAACAACAAAACGGCATGAATTGGCAGATTTTTTAACTTCAAATACTTTTCCAATGCCGATACAAATTTGTCAAAAAACCATGTTTTAAACAAACTACAATCCATCCAAGCGGATTTTCGAGCTTGATAATAAACTTTAAAGCTGATATGTTAATGTTTTTAAAAGCCCTAGGCTTTTTAGACTTGGCGACAACAAAAAACGGCATTTTGAGATCACCACTGGCATTGCTACATGTGGCAAAGGTCTTTTTTCAGTTTTGTTCCTTATACAGTTTCATTCACTGAAGCAAGAGTTTTTATGGGAGCATTTTATAATTTAGTCCTGACTCATCAATATTGAAGAGTTGTTCTGCTACAAGCAGACACAAATTTCTCGAACTTTTCAACGAGCTTTTTAGCAGCATCATCATCGGCTGAAAGTTTTTCTCCCCAAATAACAACTTGTCTAACGCCGTGACGATTTTTCCATCGCCAAAGCCAACCTTCACTTGCTGCAAACTCAGTTCTTCACAGCCAAATTTTTTGTGCAACTGAATTGTTTTTTCTTTTACGATGGGTCTTAAAAGTGGAATTTCTTTACTAGTTTTCTAGTTTTTATCGAATTTTCTACCTTTATTGAATAAGCTTCAAGATCTTTTCGGTTTTTTTCCAGTCTTTAATGGTTGTTACACCAACACCCCTTTCAGAGGCTAATTTAGCAACTGACTCACCTTTGTCCAGTCTTTGTAAAACACTTAGTTTCTGTTCAATTGTGCACACAATACGTTTTCTCCTCGTACTTACAGCCATTATTACACTTACAACCTTTCTCTTGTAAAGTAACAATCACTTCCACCACCGTAAATTTTTAAAACGATAACACTACTCGAAATATGTATGTAAAACAGTACTGAACAGGTCTGCAGACTTCTGGCAACTAACCGATAAAATGAACTTGACTCAGATGGTAAATAAAGAAAGGGAGGGCAGACACCTGCTTGTTGTGTCGCCACTCGAGTGGGAATAAATAAATCGAACAGTAGCTGTTGGGAACAGTCTTTTTTCAAACACCTCTATATGCCCTATGGGCGATAAGGAGCGATAATATTCAGAATTAGAAGAGTCCGCCGCAGAGCTGAGGAAAAGTTATCTCAGACCAGCTTTTTAATCCCTGTATAGACACTCCGTTCCGTCCAGAAATAGAATTTTTTTTTTCTCCCAGCTTAGCCAGCAGATTGAATTACCTCTATAGAGAAGGGTGCTTGAAGTGTTATGTTCTCATTTGGGTTGGTAATTCTGTGGGAGCTCCGCGTCATATGTTGGGTAAAGAGTTAGATCTTCATTGGCAAAATCCTTTAGGAAATTCAAGTTGTTAGCTGGAGTAAAACAGTTTATAGGCTGTTGTTGAAGACGGCGACTTCGTCATCTGCGGTGAAGAATTTTTTACCTTTCAGTTTAAGGTGCGATTCTACATGTTTTTTTAGTTTGTAGCCAGATTTGTAGTCGAAACTCTTTGATATTTATAGTTCTCCAAGTAAGAATACATACTGTAATGTTTTTCTTCTTTCTATTTTATTTAAACTGGTTTTCTTAACGTGTGGTGTGTTGATTTATACATCAAGCTTTGATTTATCGCCCAATTGCACTCCTTCCCATGTTATCTGAAATCATAGGAAGATTGGTCCAAAAGAGGCTAGTATCATTTCTGTTTAAATATTAAATACTTACTAACCATCAATTTGGGTTTTCTCTTGTAAATAATTTCTACTCTAGCCTAAACAGCCATCACTCCACTGCAACAATTTTTTGTGATTTTTCTAACGCCTTCAGGGGAACACCTCTCGCATGGTTTAAGTCATACCTTACCAACAAAAGTCAGCTTATAAAGGTTGATATAACGATGTCTTCTTGCAAGCCAATCGAATTTTGAGTGCCCCAAGGCTCAGGACTAGGCCCTATTTTGCTTTTTCTGTTTATAAACGACATCGCCTATCTATCGGTGGTAAAATTTATCTATTTGCAGACGACGCTAGTTTTTCTTGTTTGTTGTTGTTGTTTTTGGAGGCTGAGAATAACGTGAAGTCTGGGAATAGGCAGTTAATCACACGATTAAAGAAGAAGAGAAAATGTGAAAGATGGATAATATTACTAATGAAATGAAGGAACCACTCATTGTGAATATTGATTGCAACAGTTCTGATTCCAAATCTGATTTGGATTTAATCAGTGATTTTTTAAGAGGTATAGGATTTGATTTTGAAAAAAAAATTTGATAAAATTGATAAAATCTTTATTGGAATCGATAGAACGATCAGTATAATTTGATGTTTGAAGATGATTTTATGCAAATGTTGGACGCGGCTCCGCTTTAGATATCCCATGCGCAAGATCCAATTTTGGCACACTCTCTCCAACATATCGGCCGGTATTTCACGAATAAATGCTTCAATATTGGCTTCCAGTGCGTTAATCGTTGCTGGTTTATTCTTGTAAACATTAGACTTAACATGGACCCACAAGAAATAGTCCAAAGCCTTTAATTCATACGATCTAGGCGGCCAATTGACGAGCCCCAAATGTGAGATGAACTGTTTACCGAAGGCTATTGTTGAAACCACATACTAGGTAAGTCCAATTCTTCCATTTTTGGCAAGAAAAATTATCAATCATTACACGGTAGCGCTCGCCATTAACAATAACGTTTCGGCCATCGTCGCTTTTGAAGATGATGCCACCGGCCCATAATCCACACCAAACAGTGACTTTTTCAGGATTCATTGGTAGCTTTTGCAAATCTTCTGGCTGGTATTCACTGCAGATGCGGCAATTTTGCTTGTTGACGTATCCATTCACCCAGAAATGAGCTTCGTCGGTGAATACAACTTTTAGATAAAAAAGTGGATCTCCCTCCAACTTTTCCAGCGCTCATTCACCAATGTTAGATGTGGTGGGAGATCGTGTGGGTTCAATTCTTGCACCAGTCGTATCTTTAAGGTTTTACACCCAAATCCTTTCGCAAAATTTTCCATGTAGAGGCCCAATTGCTACGTACGTCCAATAGTGTAAACTGGGTTCGAAATTTAATCACAAACTTCCGAATAGTTCTCTCGGTAGGCTGACAAAACTGCCCATAAATTCAATAATTTGCAAGCGTTGTTCGTTCGTCGATTCATGATTAAATTATAAACCAAACTAAACAAGTTTGACAATGACACAAGACAGGATTGACGCGTGATCTGTCAAAAACAGTGTTGCCAAAAAGATACCAGCAAAAAAATCACTCGTTATAAGAAATAGCTGAACTTATATTGGTTTTTATATTAAAATAAAAGTTTATGAAGGTAGGGTTTAGTACTTTTGTGAGATCATGTCATCAGTATAAATAGTTCAAAAATTGATTCGGAAATAAAAATTTTTGGGAATGAAAGACTTGAAAATGTATGTATTTATTTTACAGTAACCTAAAATTAGTATAATTTAATTTCAAATATATTGTTTGTACGTACTCGAATCTAACGAAATTACTTTCGAAAATTTAATAGGCTTTTCGCTTTATATATATTATATTAACCGTCTCAAATTCTATTTTAATTCATTTTGATATATTTCGTTGCCGTTTTCACTAGAGGGGTTTCTGTGTGTTGTGATTTGATATGGACTTGTCTTGGGATGACAGAAATTAATGTCTTTCCGGAAAACCAATGGAATTTGAATGTACTAGTAATTAGGGGAACCGGAAAACTGGAAATTTTCCTCCCTATCAGTGGAATACTGTGATGAATTATCGAATGAAATATGCGTTACCAACGAATACTGACATCTTTCAAGTTTATTTCATTATGAATGTTTTTTTCACAAAGGGGTTTATTAAAATTTGTTGGAAACTTTTTTCACTTTGAATAAACCACCTACTGGTTCATTCATAAACGTCATTAGTAACTAAATAAAAATCTATACAAACTTTTGCTTTGTATTTTTTTTTAAATTATACTCGGGAGTCACCTGTATTTACAGGATGACATTTGTCAAATTTTTTATCTACAATGATTATCATAATTTCCGACTTAATAACAATCGACAAACACACTCTCCACCGAGCGGTTCTATTTTTTATAATACCGGTTGTCCCAAAAATATCTATTTAATTATTTATCGGATATTGTGTATATAATTATATATACAGTGCATCTAAATAAAAAAGAATATACACATTCTTGGAATGGGTCGATTTCTCAATTGTTTTTACAAATTATAACTAATAATGTGATTTTTTTTCGTCATATAACGTTTTCACCCCAAAAAAGTATAATGGGGTGTTACAAATTAGTACAGCATGGAGAATTTCAATTGTAAAAAACAAAATTTGTAATATTCATGTTTTATTTGAAAGAAAATATGGTTCCTTGTTAAGTTACAGGGTGTTTCATTTAAAAATTTAGAAAAACTCTAAATTATGAATAAAATAAAATGAAAAATATTTAAAAAAAATGGTGAAAACTTATGATAAATATTTTGGAGATCCCGAAGCTATACGAAAGTGATCAAAAATGTTATATTTATAGTCTACTCTTATATCAGCTACGTTCTAAAAGTTTTTTTTTTATGAAAAAAAGCAAACACGAGAGGGTAAACGATTTATCTTACGCTTCTGTAGGTTGTAGTTTTCGGAAAAGACGTGCCTTGGTAGCAGATTTCACAAGCTATCACCTCTCCGAAGGATAAATTGAAATTCTGGGCGCCTGCAGGCGAACTCGGTATTCCTGAGCCACGTCTACATGTCAAGTAAGTCTTGCAAAATTGCTCTAGGTAGTATTTTGTTACACAGCTCGGAAGAGTGTCTGCGTGGTAGTATCGGTAAAAACAGACTCAGGTCAGCGACCTTTATACTATGTTCTAAGCTGTCCCAAGTTTCTGGTCACTCTGGATCCAATGATCCAAATATAGACTAATCTAGGATTAGAAGCTGTATATAGCTTTTTGATCTTAAAAGTTGCCCCTAGTTTTTGTGAAGCTGCATTAGCTAATTCGACCACGTGACTATGAGAAGACATATTGATTCCAACTTTATCACCCAAGCGAATTTTCGGTGATGTAAAAGCAACAGTCTGGATCTTTGCTGCATTGAACTCATTCAGATTGATTACTCAAGATCAGTAGTGATGCTGGCTACGGATTTGGTTGTTAACCGAGTTTATTGAGGTGGCTGATTTGAACGACTGCTATTATCGGCGAAGCTATAGATCGGATTTGCAGTTTTATTGAGTAGATCGTTGATCCGCAGGAGGAAGATGTTAAGTGACAAGATACATCGCTGGGAAAACCCAGTTTTGACCTCAAACCTTTATGAGGTATGTCTTGGATGGATCGGTCATTGAGAAAGCTACTAAGCAAGTCGATAAGTGGGAACCACAAATCTTAATTATTTCAGAAGATTGGAGTATCAAAAGCCATCGATATGTCCAGTGCGATTGCTATGGATTTCCAATATTTCTGTATGGTTTCACTCCCTACATTGGTGACATAGGCCAGGAGGTCCCCGGTTGATCTTTGTTTACGAAAGATGTATTGACGATGTTAGTAGACTTAAGATATCTCATGATTTGCTGGTTAACGACTTTCTACATGACCTTGGCAATGGTTGGGAATAAATCAATCAAACGGTAGCTGTTGGTAACAATCTTTATTTCTCTCTTTTGGTACTGGTTGAACCCGAGCAAGTTTCCAATCTGCAGGGAATAGGTATATATGGTAGAGAAAGAGTAAAGAAAGAGCTCGCATTGAGGATTTGTTAGTTCAGCTGCGCATTTCTTCAATACCATTGGTGGTATATATAAATAAGGTATAAGGAAGAATAGACGCGTTTCAATATTTTTTCTCGAAGTCACTGGTTTACTAAATACCGAATTTGTTACTTTCATTTGCACTATACTGTATACAGATTAAATAAGTTCACATCAATTATTTCTCATTGATTCGAATGGGATGGGTTTCATGATAGTAAAAACGCTTATACGACCCAATACGGGCGAAGCCAACGATAGAGTTTTGGGGGTTCAAACTTTGCGTCGTTTCTCGATGATTTGCCACGCTCCTCGGTCGGAATGAGCGGAGTTTTGTGAAAGTTTCTGGACGGCTTCTGGGCCAATGTCGTAATTTTTCCGATATAGATATTAAATTTCATGTGAGTATATTTTTGTTGTTTTATTTACTTCGAACCAAACTACCGCCGTGCGAACCAACGGAACAATCTAAATAATTCGATCATATTTTTTCTTTGCCTCAAATAAACAAATCAAAAAAGAGAGAAAGAGAGATTTTAAAGACAACATCGAGCTGCGTTGGCCAAAATAATCATTTCCCGGATTCTAAATTGTAGTAAATAATCCCCGCGAATGGAAGCCGCACAATAATAGAAAATTATGTTATTTGGTGTGTTGAATTGCTCGTAAAATTTGGAATCATATGTCGTTTCATATCATACAACGAATAAATTCCCAAATCGGAGTTAAGTTGAGCGCAATTTAACGTTGAATGTATGACTATGAAAATAATTAGGTATATATTTCATTACAAACTCTGTATACGGTTTTTAATTGAAATATAACAATAAAGTTGAAAATGTAATAAAAATGAAGAATAGTTGACATATGTCAAGTTGACAACTTGACGTATTACGAGAGCTGCTACTTAAGTTTTGAAATAAACAAATGAAAAAACGAATTCGCTTTTGCGTGCGTTTGAACCAATTGCAGAAGCATTGAGATACCTCCAAAACATTTGATTTGAACGCATCAAACGCTTCTTCAGGTGTTGACCTCGCAATTTATCGTTGATCTAATAATAATAATCCTTTATTATTGAAACAAAAATTTACAAAAACGAAAATATCCATAATTTGTTAGCATATAGTGCCATATGGGACGTTAAAGAGAAATTAAATAAGACGTTGGTTAAGGCATTTTTAATCAATCAAAGTGTAGAGGACACCTCTTATGACAAGCTTTTAAAAGTTTTGCTGAATCAGCTTCCGAAGCTCCACTTTAAACCACACTAAGAGTTCTAGTCTTTCTTGGCAGCTGATTGTAGTACCTTAGTCCTTGAAATGCAATCGACTTTTGGCTCATTGTAGTTGTAGTAGATGGTCTGTTGATCTGACACTCTGATGGTGAATATCTCTAACCACATTAAAGGAGATTGTGGAGTCCACCTCTCTCCTTTGACATCTGTGTATGAAGTTGGCTGCTTGCTGTACATATTTCACATTTAAAATTCCGTTTGGAAGGTATAAGTCCGATGTAGGATGAAGATGAGGCAAACCAAAGACTTGTTTGGAAGTTTTAATGGATGAAGATGTGTGGCAGCAGCATTCCCTCACACTAGTGTCAGGTAAGAGAGGTGGGAACGGATAAATGGATAGTATAATGTTAGTAAGTGTTTGGAAGACAAAATAGTGGACGTTCTCCCAAGCATTCCAACTGCCGGTGCTATCTTCCTGCAGATACTGTCTATTTATGCTTCCCATGAAAATTTGTATTCTAAAGAAGGCCCAGATACTTAACCTGCTTAGTTCTTGCTAGTGGGATTGATGTATTTGGATTTGCTAAAATGTTATATTGCGATTTCTGTATATTTAATGTCCGTTTAACCTGAGACTATTTGCAGATCCCTCTCGATACATCTTTTTGTTTCTTCAGCTGTTTGTGAGAAGTATGTTAGTAACGTATCATCTTCATACAATCTTATCCTCCCATGTAGCAATGGAACTGCCAAAGAATTTACATAAACCAGGAACAGTCCTCGTCCTATCTGCGGGAATAATGGAGATATTATCGGGGGCCAAAGTACGACGGATAATTAATCAATTAATCAATTCGAACTGTTATGCGAGAGCTTTCACCGCCGTGGTGGTGAATGATTCGTCTTTTGCGACTGTTTTCTCTGACTTTTTCAAACATTTCTAGTACACAATCGTTGGTGTACTTTTCAGAATTATGTCTTCCTTAGTCGGAATTGCTTGTGATATTTCTACGATTATTGAAAGTCACAAGTACATTTTTTTAACCCGTCATATTAGTATTTTCTGTTGTGGTTTTTCTTGTCAATTTATCTTCCATGTTCTAACTTTTATTTATGTTGTTGTCGATGTAACACTGCGGTTCCTGAAGTAAACATCACGGTCAGTGAATGCGTCTGAGTCGTCATTTAACTAATGACTAGAATCATCTGATTCTGAGTCCAAAGGGTTATGCTCGTCATTTTCATGGCATCAGGTCAGACAACGTCGTCTCTCTTATCATGAACAGAAATTCGATAGCGTTTATCACCGTCATATCTAACCAAGTATTCAACTATCGTTTTCGCATCCATTTTGTACCTCTTCTGTGCACGAAGATGGACGTAGCATTCAGAATTCACAATGCGAAAATGTTTGTTTCTCGACTTATGACCAAACCTGAGGTCAAATGGCGTTAGTTGTCAAATTCACCACAATCATCACTGAGAAACTCTTTAACGCGATGGCAAAGGGTACGAGCTTCCGCTAATACTTTACGCAAAGACTCTTCGATGTCTTCAGTCACCATATTGTAGACTTTTGCGGGCTGTACATGGTGAAAGGAGGCACGATGACGAGTTCCGCGTCACGGGTACCTCTAAAGATCGTCTGCCCATAGATACTGACTGACATTTAGTGGAAGTTCATTGAAACTTGCTATTCGGATCGTGAGCAGCAAGAACAGAAACTCAGTCCGACATAACACATACCATACGTCATTAAGCGTAAACGTTTTCAACTTCTCATCATTATAATCGGGTACTTCAATTGTCCAACTATCAAGAGCTTTGATGAACCCTTTTCCCACCACAGCTGTGGCAATAAAAGGAACGGGTAGATTAAAAAGGAGGGGACCTCAGAGTTGATGAGTTTCTGCTGATGAGAATCTTGTGTGGAAATTGGTACAAGAAGAAAGTTTTCGTTCCCTGAAAGATGAAATGATTTGGGATTTGCACCCTTTTAGGGATGAAACTCCGATATTAAAAAATTTAAAAATGATATTAACTCGTTTTGCAATTTGAAAGTATTTAGAAAATACCTGAATTTATTAACTAACGAGGACGTTAAACAAACAGTCTTTATATAAATTACCAATTATTTGGAGTATTTTTCATTTTACTTTAGATATTACAGAAAAAATGACACATAAGCAAACTATGAATATTAAATCTCTGTCAATTATTATAGAATTCTCCATCTAAATGTTTTACTGATGATATAGCACAAATACGGGTTCGATAAGTAGAAGGGAAGGGGTTGACAAATGATAAATGCCTACCATAAAAATGTGTCCTCCTAAGAATAAAAATGGACGTATTTCAGATAAAATCTAATCGCCGATATTGGGGTGGAATGTTTTCTGTTGCCCAAACTGTATATTGAAGAAAAATCTGGGTTAATTCCACACAAATCGTAATACGCTTATTAAACATTCAAAAACGTATTTTTCAACGTTATTTCCTCTCAATACGTTACTTAAATAAATTAAATTTAGATTTTAATCGATAGAAAATTTATTGATAATATTGCTAAATACAATAATTCTAGTCATAGTACAAATACTGTTTAATGAATTAATCTCCTATCCAAACAAAAAAGTTTCACAAACAATTTTATTCTGTATAAATATTATCAGACTACTTCGTTATTAACGCCTGACGAAGCGTCCAGCCAAAATACCTCGAACGGATCAGTAACTAATTTTTGACATTATGACATGAAAAAGCTTCAATGTATGCTAACATTGTTCATTGTTTTTTCATGACCACTTTCCGGTTTTACACCAAAGTTCAGGTTACCTCTGGCCCCAGTTTTTATCATGATATACTACACTTGCTCCAGGTAGCGTCAGTGAAGAAATAAAACACTGCAGAGGTCACGATAGTGATTACAAAAAGCTGAAATAAACAGATTTCACTTGCTTTCCTGGATTGGTAACCTGGTTATTTACCGATGGAGTTCCTAACGAAGCTTTCGGAGAGTCTAAAACGGAAGAAGGTGCGAGCAAAAAGCGGACGTGCTAGCATAGCTCTCGGAGATTCGAAGCTCTACGGTAAGCGCTGCGATTCTTAGATCTTGGATCATCGTTTTCGTTAACACGTCAGGTAATAACCTGACCACCACAGGGTAGTGAAAACTCAGATCCCTGAGTGGCAGTTTCCACTAACAGTAAGTCTATATACCTCGGGTTCTCACTTGTGGTTCTGTCTTTGGTTGCTCCTCTCATACACAACCACTGATCTACCTTTACTGACCTTCGCTGCCCACCGGCAATTCTGCGAAACGTTTTTGGGCATAGTTAAAGAAAAAGAAGAGGTTGTTCACACAGTTTGATTTGGTTCACAACAGTTTGGTGTGCCATGTTCTCATGGGGAATCATAGGCCCAATTTTTTTCGAAAATGAAAGGGGGCAGTCTGTTACCGTGAACTCAGAGCGATACTGGGAAATGTTAAGGTCATTCTTCCACTTCATAGTGAATGATCAAACTTTATCACAACAAGACAAAACCACTAAGCCTGTGACAGCATGTATATTATTATGGAGTGATTCCTTGGCTTCCCGATCTCACACCATGTGATTTTTACTAAGGAGATTCCTGAAAAGTGAAAGAACGTGAAAACACAGCTCCCTAAATGGCAGTTTTCACGAATTTTATAAGTTCAACAGTTAATAACAGTAAGTCTGTATATAACAACTACTAACATACCTCGGACTCTCACTTGGGGTTTGGTCTTCGGCTGCTCCTTTCATACACAACCACTGACCTAACTTTACTCTTGCTTCGTGGTAGGTTCTGCTGTGACTAGGCAGTTGGCTGTTCGAAATTTGATAACGATGATGAAGGCTGCTACCTGTATCTTCGTTGTACCAATCTGCTGGAACTGCACGGATTTCAGCAGGGGATTCGAAAAATAAATCTACTGACAACAACGTCGTTCGTTCTTTGGTCTTCAGGCTTTGAAGAAAACGGTGTGGTGAATTGACTTTCACTTCTCGGCTCGGTCCCTTTTACTGCTGGTGATATTTTATTTTCTCTAACGATTGTAGAAATAAAGAGGCAGGGCGTATTTTCAAGGTAACTGTTATGTTCCTCAACTCCAAGTATTTCATTCGCCATGGAAAAGTGGTCAAAACGACACAGCGTTTGCTGTGAAAGCGTTTTACCAAACCGGTAGTTAATCACAATCAATCAGTGCATATAGTGTGAATAAAATAAAGTTGTGGGTGACATATTTCGAAAATTTCGATGAAACAACGAGCAAAAGAAGGGGAGTTATGAGATGCGTTCGAAATCGGGAGGTTGTCGCTCTTGGAATTTCCGACAGGTCTATCCGAAAGATCTTGAGGTCCGATTTGCACCATTATCCTTACAAAACTCAAGTTGTCAATTCTGCGTTTTTGGGCATAGTTGAAGAAAATAAGGAGCTTCAAGTACTGTAGTAGTCAAAACCCTCATCAACAACCTCTCCACTTAGCAATGTTAACAGTTTGGTATGCCATGTTCTCATGGGGAATCAGAGCCCATTTTTTTCGAAAATGAAAGGGGCAGTCTGTTACCGTGAACCCAGAGCAGTACTCGGAAAAGTTAAGGTCATTCTTCAACTTCTTCAGCATGTATATTGTTAATAAGATATTCTCGAATCTTATGATATCTCGAAACGGATCGATTCCTTTGCTTCCCGGTTCACCCGATCTCACATCATGTGATTGTTTCTTATGGAGATTTCTGAAAAGTGAAGTGTATGAAAATCGACTGACTACAGCTGAAGATCTCGAAGATTATAACAATTAAATTTTGAAATATGCATCTGTTTTATTTTTCTCAACCATTTCAAAAATGCGGGATTGACTGCCGCACCCTCTATCACGTATTAAATATTAAAGGTTTAATATTACATATTATAGAGCTTATTTTAATTAATTATTGACGCTAAAGCGATCTTTTTTAATAAAAATACACATCTATTGTTTCAAGATTGAAAAGGATTTGGAACGTTTGATTACCTCAAAATTAGAACCAAAATTGGGTCGCGAGATAGCGGATTCACTCACAAAAAAAAACAATGAAGTTGAATGTAAAAAATATATGAAAAATGTATCAAGTGGGCGTAAGAACAAAAGATAATAGATATACTATGTGAGTTAAGTTGGAAATATGTTGAGGGCAAACGAAGGGAGCGATATAAAATCATTTGTGAAAGTGATTGTGGTCATCAAATTAATTATGAAGAATTACGCAGCCAAGAAGGCATTCAACATAGACAAATTTGCGAAAGCTTTCCATTGGTTCATATCACTCACGTTTTTTTTTTGGTAGTAGCCATTTGGATCTTGTAGAAGAAATGAATTGTGCAATTCACACTTGGGAAGAGCAAACTTATTATTATTAGAACTTCTGAGACAGTATAAGACGTTTTTCTGTGGCTCACAGTTATAGAATTAGTTATGTGCGTTTAGTGAAACAGAATTTTTCATTTCGACGTACTTGTCTTACCATTATGACACATAGTGACATGACAAAAAGTAGTCGTAGCCTGGGTTACGTTTAAGGAAGTATTTGTGACAAGAAAAGTGATGCAAATTTCACTGGAACTACTTTAAATGAAATAGTTGATTTGATTAAAAAATGTAGTGATAAATCAAAATAAGAAAAGTAATATATTAAGTAATACCAACTGTACTTTATGGTTGGTATACACGGCACCGATAAAACAGCGCAAACGATCTGCATAATTTATTAGCGTAGTTTTTTCCAATGTATGTACAAAAATCGGCGCATATGTTTTGGTTGATGCAAGCTATAGGAAAATACTTGAAAATCTATTCGATAAATCGTTGTCGATCGTGTTTGCACAGTTTTATTGCGAGGTAAGGAAGTCGGGTCAATCATTCAATTCGTTCGCAAGTCTTGGTATATATGCGCTGAAACCTTTTCCACTCAGCCACACATTCAAGCATCATCTAATCAACCAAACGTTCAAACAAACACCGGATCATCTAATCAACTATATGCTAAAACCCTTTCAACTTAGCGACACATTCAATTGATTCTAAGTGTCTCGACTTAGCCACACCATTTTCCATGATTTACAATTGTGTTTTCTTCATAGCAGCAACATCATCAAAAATGTTTTCTTATAGATATTTAGTTCTGTTTATAAGATCATGAAGAATTTCTTACAGAGGTGAAACTTCTTCCAAAAGCTTATGTTACTTTTTCGTTAAACTGAAGAAAAGCTCAAAGATTTAGTAAAATTGAACAGATTTCTATATTAGTTATAATATTTTTATATCTTATGCAAAACTTACCTCTAAATAATCTTTCTGTAGACCTTTGTACAAAGCATCGCAAGCTTCAGGAATTATTTGATTGAGACCTTGTTTTGATATCAATGTAGAAAACTTTGAGCGAAGAAATTGAGTAAAAACGGCCGCATTTGGCTAAGATGAAAGTGTTGTTCCACCAAGACAATGCACCAGCTCACACAACCTGCTCATGCATCCTATTCACCAGATTTAACACCCTCGTATTATTTTCTGTTTCCAGACTTGAAAAAATGCCTTGGGGGTCAAAGAGTCTCCAACAATGGAGGGTTGCTACGGGCAGTTAATGGCAGCTTGACGATTCTTATTATAAAACATCGCTGGGAAAAATTTATGGAGCTAAAAGGAGATTACGTTGAATGATAATTATAATTTTTTCCAAAACTTTTGTGTATTCTTTGTTAGGTCAGGTATTTCGGATACCATCCTCGTATATAGAATCTTGTTGGTCTTAGTATACACCTACTCCTTCCAGAACAATTCTGAAAAAGTTAGATTAAGAATAGACTCCACGTTTCCCAGGTCGTTGATGTTGCCGTGGAAACTTTTAAACGCCCGCGTGTTTGGAAGCTGGTTTTACGAATGCCGCCGTTTCCTATACATAAGTAAAATAATTTGAACGAATACAGTATGAAATACCTGCATTTTGGGCACGTGGTCGATTTTCTGGGACGATTTATATGCTAGAAAATCACTTGTTGTTTGATACATATTATAATCAGGTTTAATGCAATAGTATACTTCGTAGATAATCTGGTAGATGCATTAATTGACTAATACCGTTAACATAACGTTCTACAGGATAACAATCAGATTCAATAATTGATAGCTACCGTAATTGTTGTATTAATGCCGTTAGTTATCGGAATATCATATACGAGACTGCATCGATGCAATGAGCAGTAAATTATGGAAATATGACAAATTACAATGTCCAACAAAACGAAATAATCGTTTCCTTCACTGTATCAGTACATTCCTTTTACTTTTTTTTATACTTATACTTTCTATATAGCAAATATCAATTCCTTTGCATTGTCCATTTTTAACTAACCTATAACATCTAAGTTCGATACTTAAGCATGTGATGTACTGAGAAAATTTAATTATCAATGTTGGCAATAACGACCCGTTACTGTTAGTCTTAAATAAAAAAAGTAAAAACGTCGTTTTGACAGAAAAAGTTACTTTGAAGATAGTAGAAGCAGCTGGTAACGAGTTACTGGCCAACGAAAGTCGAAAGCTTTGAATATAACCTCAAAATTTCAGCTGAGATTGTATATTTATTGTTCGTATGTATTTTCAGTTGACACGAAGTTTTGTTCAACGTTTTGGTCACCAGTAACTTCAATTCTGTGGGATGATGATTTGTTTGTATCATGTAAATCAGAAGAAGACGTTGTCGATGATTGAAATATCTCTGAATAAAACATTTGAACCACGTTACTGGCCTACGAAAGTCGAAGACTTTGAATATAACCTCAAAATTTCAGCTGAGATTGTATATTTTTTGTTCGTATGTATTTTCAGTTGACACGAAGTTTTGTTCAACGTTTTGGTCACCAGTAACTTCAATTCTGTAGGATGATGATTTGTTTGTATCACGTAAACCAGAAGAAGATGATATTGATGGTTGAAATCTCTTTGAATAAAACATTTGAACCAATTTTCTTCTTAAGACCTTTGTTAATCTAGCCCTTCGCAATAGATGATATCCAACCCCCATGACGTTTTATTGTAACCAAGTAACTGCCTGCAATTGCCAAGTTAGAGGCTTCGGATCTTCGGAAACAATGACTGGTATAAAGTTCGAAATCTGACGATTTAAGATATTGGGCAAATAAACGTGGCATTTTCCAATGGTATTTATGCCAATTGGACTACGAGAATTACTTAGGTTTTGAGATAAACAAATAAAAACGAATATTTTTAATTGGATATGGCTTTATTATTTTACAAAATATTCTCCATTGATATCAATACACTTTTGGATGCGTTTGGTGTCCCTCTAAAACATGTGATTTAAACCTATCAACCGCTTCTAAAGGTGTAGAAAAATGTTGACCTTGCAATTTATTTTTGATCAGCGGGAATGAGAAGTCATTGGTTGCCAAACAAGGACTCATCAATTCGATGTTTTGACTGTTCTTTGTCTTTGTTTGAACTGAACTTTGAGAGAGAGAGAGAGAGTCGTAGTATAAATTGATTCGTCTTCTGCGATTAGCTTCCATGATTTTTTAGCACATATTTGGCAAACAAATAATGATGTACTATTCAGGATTGACCGTTGTTCTGATGAAATAGTAGCGACATGTCCAGTTATCCAAAAAAAAACGGGTGATCATTTTCTTCAGTTCAAACAAAAACGTTTTGAACAGTAAAAAACATCGAATTGATGGGATATCCGCCGTACAGTCCTTGTTTGGTGTATAATTATAATTTGATGGTTCTTGGAACTTCTCAAAACAATTTTCGACACAAAGAGTTGGCTTCCCTTTAAAGGTTAGACAGAAATAATGCGTAGCTTTGTCCAACGCTGTTTTCTTTTTCATTTTTTACAAAAAAAAAATGCGTTATTAACGAGGTATTCCGTCGCCCTTTCACCAAAACAACACCAAACCATCACCCTTCGTGTTTTCAGTCTGAATTACACATGGATCTAGCATCCGTTCTTTTTTTTGACCTGCGCATAAACACTCTTCTCCTCACACTTTGACTCATCATAAAACTCACCCACTCTTGAACAGTTTTGGTTATCTAAGGTCGTCCTGAAAGTTTTCTGTCGCCAAAGCTTCTGGTGGAAAAATATTTTTTCCCGTTGTAGTACATGATGCGGCGAGGTATTTTTAATTACATTTGCACGAGTTTCGACAGATAGTTTCTTAATTTTATCCATTTCAAAAACTCATAAGTGTGAATTTATTGAAACGAAAACGACTCTTAAATGTACTTCACTCAAACTAAATAATAATCAAAAACAAATCAGTACTGGTACTTGCAAGTTTCAACTTGTCGCACTCACCGACAAAATATAAATCATCTAAAGCGGTATATAAGACCCCGTTTGGACCTTAGTTTGACTATATGAAACAGAAATTTCTTAAGGTGTTTTCGTTGTGGGATTTTGGCAAAATCAAACAACAAACTGTAGTAACTGTTATATTTTTGGTTTTCAATTTTGCCACAATCCCAATACGAAAAATCTCACAATTTAGCTGGTGAAGACTTCGTTCCATTTCAAGTTACTGCCTGTTTTTGCTTTACCGCTTCCATCGAATCAAATCGCATCCCTTTCAAAGGTTTTCTAACCTTTCAAGGAAATTTGAGCAGACCGGTTGAGCTTTTGGTCTTTAGTCAAATTTTTTGGTACCAACTTCCCAGACTTTTGTGTAATTCCGTTTCTTTATCTTTATCCAGATGCTGATTTGATGATCTGCACGCACAATTTGGTGGATTTTGGTCACTGTTTCCGGAGTTGAAACAGTCACAGGGCGACCTAGGCGCTGGTAATCTTCAATTCTCTCTCGGCATTCACTAAAGCACACCACTCAAAAATACATAGTGAATTGTCCTCATTGGTCTCTTGCAACATTTTATAGAATTCAGTCGGAGTTTTATTCAATTTAACGAAAAATTTGAGATTGATACGTCACACGTTCGGGTTTTGGGACGTGCGTAGACAAGATATTTAAATACCCAACGCACTACTCGTTTTTCATCCCACCCGTCTAGGGCGCTCTCTAGGGGCGTAGTCTCATTATTTAATAGCCAGATATATGTATGCGTTTTCGTATTGGGAATGTGGTAAAATTAACCCCCAACTGTACTAACTTAATATATTCCGATCTTTCGAATACTTATGTATTCATCGAAAGCTCGGAATATATTAAGTTAGTACACTTTGGTATTTAATTTTACCTCATTTCCAGTACGAAAACGCACATAATCTAGCTGGCAAAGACTATATGAAATGGTTGATTCCAATCGAACGTATTGTCAATTACCTTTTATAAAATAACACGATGGTAGCATTTTTATTAATTAATTCAAAGTTCTGAAAATGGTATTGCGTATTATCACAGTTATTTTCAATTAAAAAAATCCGATTATTGATTTTACGAAGTATCGGTGGCAGTCCTATGATATAGTTCTCTCTTGGACTTTCTATTGTAAGTGACCTCTGGAGCATTCAAACTAGCGACCCTGATATTTCCGTTCCAATGCGGATTGGAACGGAACTTTCCGCCATGCTCGTCACTGACAGCTTCACCATTTTGACAGATTTATTCGTAATTCTGTAACAGATTTTGAAAAATTGAAAAATATAGTGAAATAATTTTCAGTATTTACGTAATTTCATGTACACAGTGTTTAAGTCTTTTATTGTTTTTACGACATAACCGCTTTTTATTCGTGCTTCTTTTTTGAATAAATATATTATGGTTGAAATTGTTTCTTTATCGTTTTCAGCTATTTATATTAATTCAGAGGATTGTGTTCGGGCAGATATTATTAACGAGGGTTGGGGCATAAGTTATGAGACCTTTTTTTCACTTTTATGTACGATTTAATCACAAAAGTTTATTTGTCGTGTGTGCATAGTGTATTTCGTCCCCTTAGAGTGTAAACCTGCTCAAATGACCATGAATACCATTCGAAAGAAAAAAAACGGTTACTTCGAATCAAGACTTAGAATTTATGTGCCACCACCATTTTCTACTTAGTTCGAATATAAAAAAGAACAATGATTATGAGCCGAGAAGCGTTTGAAATTTTTAAAGAAACTTGACATAGCAGACGTGCAATTTGACAAATACTGATGGAAATAATACGATCGTAACATGATACGATCAGCAAATATTGACTTTTCCAATAAGAAAAAAATCAATGTAACGTTTTTCGTATTTATTTACATTCTTTCTATTCGTGGGGTTAATTAATAAACACTGTTGCTCACTTATGCTCTTAATTTATTTATTCACTAAACAATACACTTAACTTACAATAATTTACTTATAAATATCACTTGAATAATTTCCTAATTTACCAATTCGTTCTTTACACTACAACTATTTATTTAAAAACCAAAATATGTTCACACAAATCATTTATACACCTAAATAAAACTCTACAAAGTTCTAGAACAAAAAGTAACAAAAGAAATAGATAAATAGACTTTCCTAGCAATTATTTGGAATAAATAAACCGCCTGCTACTAAAAAAATATATATAAAAATAAACATCAAACGAGTCCTGCCATATGCACTTTCGCCAAATTTTAAAATTCCATTGTAGCCGGAAGGGCCGGATTACGGACTCATTTCGCGACAAAAAAGTGTAGTAATCAATCGTCGTTGCGTTCTAAATCTCCTTTTGTGCAATTTTGTGCCAAAATGAGTGTTTTAATATGAAAAGTGAATCAAACATCGTCGTATGAAATAAATAATATAATCATTAGATACTTTTTATACTATCGCGGTCCCCTCGTTTTTTGGAACTACAAAATCGAAACATCATTCGATTTCGATGAATTTTTTTTAAAATCTTCGTTTTTACGGCGGATTTATAAAAAAAATATGGGAAATATCTAGCCTGGATATTTCATGTAGTTTTATAACTATAAATGAGATCATAAACGCACTTCTTCGCATATAATCGTTCATAACTTTTTTACAAAGCATCAAACGCAGTTCATGATATTTTTTTTTGTTAATCTACACTAAAAAAACGAATGTTTTGGTAAAAAACAATTGAAAAATGTATGTTTATTCATTTTTTAGCTTACTTATTCACTTAAGATTTCATATAATGATTTGTTGCACCTGCAATGACAATTTGGTCTTGCATTCTGGCTTCTAAAACAGTTTAAAATATAATATTATATAATTAATCATCTTCTACTTTCATACTAAGCACACTGTTTGAACGACCACTACACCAACACTCACACACTGTCTGATGCGCGTTTCAATAACCAAGTTATCGTCTTCAGAGACTGAAGGTAAACTAAAACCCAACAATTGTTTTAATGTATTGTTGAATTTATAAACCAATTTAAAACCCACTCTGCTAAATATGTCTTCCAATCCTTTTGATTGATTGAAAGGTATGAGACCAAAAGTTTTTTGTTTTTCATTTTGAGTTTGGAAAAAAGTGGTTTCAAATAGAAATTTCCCTAATATGTGATGATTAATTAACCTATTCACAATCATAACCGTTGAGTACAGATACATCCTCAATAAAGGTTCTTTCCATTATTGTATACGAGGTGTGGCTATTAAATACCGAGACTGCGCGCCTGGGGGCACCCTAAACAAGTAGGGTAAAAAACGAATAGTGCGTTAGGTATCTAGATATCTTGTCTACGCACGTCCCAAAACACGATTCTGTCACTATTATAGTATTTGTGCAGTAGTAGTTTGAAACGAACGTGTTTTTACGAAAACCAGGAGCAACGTATCAATCTCAAATTTATCGCTCAATTAAAAAAAACTTCAACTGAGTGCTACTCAGTGCAACACTGAAGATAACCAGCTCCCAGTTCGCCATGTGACTGTTTCAACTCCGGAAACAGTGACCAAATTCAACCAAATTGTACGTGCAGATCGCCAATGAGCATCCGGATGATTGCCGAGGCTATAAACGCCAATAAAGAAAAATATTACACGAGGAATTACACACAAAATCTCGTGCCAAAAAATTTGACTCCCGACCTAAAGCTCTTGCGTCAACGGGTCTGCTCCTAAAGGCACTCACCAAAGAAGACTTCCAGCACTGCTTCGATTAATGGAAAAAACGTATGGAAAGGTGTGCAGCTAGAGAAGGAGAATGTAGATTAATTTCTATATTAAAACCCTTTTTCGTAACCAGTCTCTTTATTTAATAGCCAGACCTCGTATCTCGATGGTAAATGGAAAGTGAATTAACCGATGTAACAGATATTGGAGACTGGTCATCTTATGTTGGATACAATGAAAAAAATCAGCCGGGATATATCTGCACGTAGTGGTTTTTTTCTAAATACATCAAATTCTAGCCTATCACTTTTCATACTTACGAAAGTATCTAAGAATGGTAACTGTTCATTATTCTCCATTTCATAGGTGAACTTTATAGATGGATATTTTGAGTTGAGTTCCAAAATGAATTCGTCTACGTTTGCCTTCTTCGTATTAATTATGGCGAAAATATCATCCACTGCCATACCTGTGCCATTTCCTGGGAAAATACTGAAACTCTTGACTGATTTGCTTTGGAAAATGACTCATGATCAGTTCAGCCTTCAACGGTGATAGGCAGTTGCCCAATTGCTGTGCCTTCGTCTTGCTTGTAATTCGTTATTGTTCTGGAAATAGTTTTTTTCCATACATATTTTTGTTAACTCTAAATATTCTTCTATTATATCAGCTCCCAAATTATTAGATCTCTGGAAGTCCTCAAGGTCTGCGGGATTGGTACGCTGGGAAATAATTTACATCAAAGGAAATTAAAATTTCCCCATCTTCACTTTGTTGATGAACTCTAAGAAATAGGCATTCCCATATTTGTGAATTTTTTAAAAGCGATAGAGCTTTGATAATAATGGGTTATTTATGGATAACTTAATCCTGAGAGTACCGGTGACAAGGTTCTTACAATTTTTAAGTGTGTCTTCAACAATTGTAATCATTTTATTCAGTGGATTCTTTGAGATTTTGGTGTATGGTTCTGTTTCGATTAAGCCGTCCACTTTTTCGAAATAATCTTTCTTTTCAATTACAACAACCTTGTTTTTTTTATCTGTTTTCAAGTAAAAACGATTTTTATTTCTCAAACTTTTGACAGTATTCAAATCTCTTTTGCTGACTGATGGAGTTTTATTCTTAGTTGACATATTTTTCGAAATTTGACGTCATGAGGAAAATACTGAATGGAACTTGTACATGGTACATCAATTAATTCACTTATCAGTTAATTAATCGTCTTATATATGCTTAAGAAATCTCTATGCGAAATCACTTTTTTCCAAACTCAAAATGAAAATCAAGAAAAATTTGTTCTGATACCTTTCAATCCTGTTTATACAAAAGTATTGGAAGGATTATTTAGCAGAGTGGGTTTTAAATTGGTTTATAAATTAAATTAAAACAATTGCTGGGTAATCCTAAGGATAAAATATCAAATTTGCAAAAAATATTGGTATATATGGAATTAGCTGTGGTGACTGTGACGAGAAGTATATTGGGCAGACTAAGAGATCAGTTATTAACCGGTTTAAAGAGCACATAACTCATTTAATCGAGGAATCGAGGACAATTGAGTATTGCCGATGACGCTGCTAGTCATAATCTTGAAATTCTTTTTCTTATTCCAGTACCAGCTTCAATGAAGGTTGGCAATCATCCTTTGGAATTCCTCACGATCTTCAGTTATGCGTATTAGATTTACGGCATCACGTATATGGAACCAATCTCGAAAGTCTTTCAACCATGAAAATCTTTTTCTACCCAGGCCGCGCCTGCTTTCCATCTTCCCTTCCATGATCAGCTGTAACAAGGCATATTTTTGATTTCTAAAAATGTAGCCAAAGTAGGAAGCTTTCCTTCTCTTTCCAATGGTTAATAGTTCTCGTTTTCTGTTCATTCGTCTTAGCACCTCGTCGTTGGTCACCCGATCCGCCCATGGTATTTTAAGGACCTTACGCATGCTGGCGACCTTCAAAGTCTAGTTCTCAACACCTTAAAGTAGGGTAGTCAAAACATAGCATTGTGTTATTCTCCAGCGTGTTCTCCGGTTAAGGTCATTTCTTGTAAGAAGCGACTTTGATTTAAGCTGCTGGCGGCACATTATTAATACTAGTTTTTGATATTACCATGAATTTTATTTTACTGTAGTTCATTTTAAGTCGTCCGTAACTTCTATTTTAACAGCTGGTGAATATCTTCATTGGTGTAATATTGTTTAAGATTTTCCCATTAATTTGAATTCTAATTTCAACGTCTTCCAGAGCATCTTGACATAATTATTAATAATGTAAAATTGTTAAAAATGTATCCAATAATAAATTGTCGAGGTTGCCAAGGAGGTTTGTCGCGGGAGAAGGTTTATTAGTGGTAAAATTAAGCAACAAAACAGGTAAGTTTTGTAATTATGTTTTAGTTTACCTTCAGTCTCTGAAGACGATAACTTGGTTATCGAAACGCGTGTCAGACAGTGTAAATGTGAGTGTTGATGTAGCGGTAGTAAAAACAGTGTGTTCACTATTAATATTTCAAAAATTCCAAATTACTTCCACTTTTTCAGGACATTTTGTTTTTTTAAACCGGTCTTCGATATTAACGTATATGTTGATGGTTGCATTTCGTTTTTATAAGACTGGGACTGCGCGACTGCGTTGTTCGCCCAGTAGCTCTATCCCTCTTACTTAACTTAACTTAAACTTCTTGTTTTAATTAAATTACAAACAAATTTTTATTTACGTAAGACTTTATTTGGTCTATTTACACAAATTTAGTCAATTAAAAAACAAAAAAACCTATAGCATTAGCGAAATATATTTAGGATTGAAAGAGTGATGCCATTAAATATAGGCAGTACATTATACAATTTCTTTAAAAATAGGATACGTTTTCTTAAGGAGCATGCTATGAAAATAGATGTCATGTCATTTATATTGTCAATTTTTTGAATAAAATATTACTGTATCCGGACATTTCCTCAACTTTATCTACGAATACGTGTGATAGTACTGAAAGCGATGAAATTATGAGAACTACACCAAAGATTTTGGGAAAAGCTCAAGCTGCCACATAATTTGTTACCGCTAAAATCCAAAGAATGGTACGAAATTACCTATTAAAAATTTATCAATCAATTATCAATCTTCGTCTTCTGATGTACTTAGCAGTACTACAATTATAAATAACCGTTTATCACCATTAAATAATAAGGCACAATCGATTTACAATAATTGTGCAGAATCAACAAAATATTTTGATCGAATTATTGCATTGTCGTTAATCTTTGACAAGCGTGTTGTAAAGTTTAAATGTGTAAAAAGTCAGTTGCAAATTTAAAGCAACGTTGTCATTTTCGTATATAAAAATATGGCAACGTACCACCTCATTTGGTGAGCACCCGTTTTAGTGATTTCGATATTCTATTAAATTAAAATAATTCTGTCTATCCGTGTTGAATATTCTGGAAATTGATCATACTTTCAAACGACAATATTTTGATTGATAAATTCATCCCTGATTATATTCCTCTTACTAATGACCCAGTTGTAGCATGCTTCCGTACTAATGTCAGAGCCGCTTCGCTGTCCCTGCCGTTGCTCATTGCAAGCAGGAGAGAGCGCGCGATCAATAACTTTTCGAGATGGTTCGGTAGTCACTCCTCGTTACGGCAGTTTATTCGTTCGGTAACGGAGTGCCAGTCAAAAATTACCAAGTAAAACAAAGAATTCCCTAGAAATGTGCGGTTATGTTTTATGTCATTATCTAGTGAATATGTCATTGTAGGAGTTGTCGGTTTCTCATTAAATCGCTATATTTAGTGATACGTAAACTACTTCGTGGAAATTTAATTATTTTCGGAATATCCTGTGAGACTTTCGTGCGTTGGTGAGGTATTGAGGTAGGATGATTGTTTTTATCGTGGATTTTTTTTTCCATATTTTATTTATCAAATTTATTTATTCGCCGAATCAACTTTGACTTATATCCGGAATTAGTTTCGAGAAATATTTTGTAATTTCGACTCCATATGTCATTTATCATTGCTTGTTTTGACGTTTCAGTCATTATCCAGCTTTGGACTTTGAAGTATAATACATAATCCTTCTCTGACAGTAAATTTCTGTTCGGTTCCAATTATGAAGGAGGCACGCAAAGGAGATAGGAAAACATTTCAATCACAGCGGTTCCTTCAAATTAATGATATTTATATTTACAAAAATTAGCTGGGTTCGGTATGAAAATAAAGATTTTTCGGTTCGAATTTTGTATTTTTTTGTGCTATTCGAGATCTATATTCTATTTTTGAATCGAAGTTTGGAACAGGATTCTATTTATACGGGATGTATCAAATTTGAAACTAAAAGCATAACATCGAACTGAACTACAAAAATATGAATGTAAAAAGGAAAATAAAACAAGATACGCCAGTTTCCAAGAAAGTATATGATAATAAAAGTTGACGTTGAAGGGGCGATGTGATTTACAAGACATATGAAAAATATGCACACGTGGGAAGCGATGTGAAATAAATTATTTTGACATGCTACTTCCGGATATAATAAAAGAAACGGGATTCGATATTCTAACTGAATTAAACATTTTTGTACCTAATCTATTATTTTTTTAATAAATTTTGATCCCCAATCCATTAAATTTGATAATAATATAGTCCTTATAATAGCAAACCAAAGAATATGGATAAATAATTACTTAAAATTCCTTCTTTAATTCAAAGATTCAACCATATCCGCGTGGGTAACAGTTATTAAACGCGTGTTGAATACTATATTTTAACCACTACTATATACGGGACGTTCTTGATGCAAAAAATTCGAGAGTGACATCATAGGACCCCTCGTTTTTGATTTATAAGATCAGAACTTATATTTAAGTGTATTTTCTGAATTATATATTCGAACATTAATTGGATAATTACGTACGTGTGTTTGACGAAATAAATAATTCTGAACTACTAAATAAAAGCCAGGGAAGGCTCATGCCCAATGGTTAATAATCCGTAACTTTCATAGATACAACCTGTACAATCAAAAGATAGGAAAAAATGAATTTTTCAATAAATTATTACTGTTGAATTATGCGGGCGGTTAGGTTAGGTTAAAAAACCGAATAGAAGTTTTCTTGGTCCAAGTACAAGGCTGCTAACCAGAATCAACCGCATGTATCTGCAGTACCTAGAAGGAAGACCAGGGATAATGGACGATTAATCATAGAAAGGAAAGTAGAAGGCAAATGCCCAAAAGGCAGATCTATAGCTGGATGGGTAGACTAAACAATATCCTTAATAAATATGAGGCTGAATCATGCCGAAAAGATGCGGAATCAAATATAAATGGTGTCTCTTCATCCTTTGAAGAATAATGGGAGGAGGAGAAGGACAGATGTGGACAGAACAGTTATCATGTTGGTAAATAGAATCATGATTTTGATTCACCGATGGCAATATAAATATTGAGGTAAACTTTCGATTGATATCCAAACATTCTGTAAACACGAATACGTCCACCATTGAACGACTTGAATGTTTTTTTCATCTCTAAAGACAAGCAAAAGTCCAGATCACATGCACATGCAGCACCAGCCAATTCAGAGATATGTTCTTTTGAAACTTTAACCAATACAACATCTTGTACGTCTTTTGAAATTTGCCTTCCTCCAAACCAAACTTTTTATCGCATGGTTTCGTCGCTTCTTCATTCTGGCTGCGGTAGTTTCATTAAGACCTAGGTGAATTGTAAATAGGGACAAAGGGCCAATTCCTTACAGCCCACTCCTTAGTTTAATAGTCAAAGAATAAACATGAATATTCCCTCCAAGGAGTTTTTTCCCGCTGGAATTAATTTTTCGCGGGAGGTGGCTTATTGGTGGGAAAATTTAGTATAAAACAAGTAAGTCAAGTTATTTTAGTTTACCTTCAGTCTCTGAAGACGATAACTTGGTTATCGAAACGCGTGTCAGACACTATAATTATTAGTGTTGGTGTAGTGATGGTGTAAACAGTATATTCAGTATGAATATCGCCAACGGTTCTCAGAAATTCCAACTTAGATGACCCACGCTGCTATTCCGTTTAAGAACTCACCCGCCTTATAGCCCAGACCTTGCCCCTTGTGACTACCATTTGTTCCGATCGATGCAGAACGCCCATTATTGGCTGCCAAGCCGGCGCAGTTCTTTTGGGATGGGATCCACAAATTGCCAGAAAGGTGGGAAAAGACCAAAGCTTCAAATGGGCAATACTTGAATAATACTATTGTACATGTTTTTTTTAAATAAACTTACAAATTTTGAAAAAAAACCGCACGAATTAAGTTATAGTTTACTGGGCACCATCGATTTTTTTACCTGACATTTCTCCGCACACAAGATATTTTGGGGTAGGATAAGATTCGTCTCCGCAATATGTAAAACCGTAACTTATGTAAATTTCGTCATATTTTCGATGAGCTATTTGGGGCTTTTTTTTTCGTTGAATCTTTTTCTTCTTCATTACACTACGTTGAATGAATTTATTCATTTGTTTTAATATTTATTTTACGCTTATAATAATAAGCAACAAAACAAAAGCGCGCGGTGACTTTAAGCGGCCCACGGGTATTGATTATTATTGAAACGAAACCACGCAATAAGTAATGTTAAGAAAAATACTACACATAAAAATATTATGAGACAATCTTATTTTTCCTAAGCACATGATTATACCTCGTTAACTTGCTACAACTGAATATTAAATTATAAAACGTAAAAAGACGAGTAAAATGTACCTGCCTGTAAGGGAGTTTGGCTTAAACAGGATACCAGACGTGTACTGAGCCCTTTTTGTACCCCTTTCGTCTATTAGAACTTCGGTAGTCTTTTATATGACGCAAATAATTTCACCAAACGTCGCCACTGCTTATCGCAGACTGTCTGGCAGGAATATTTCGAACAAATTATTTACATACTCATTGCGAAAGCTTCGCTTATGCCGAAGATATCCTCAGCTTTGTTTTCACTTATATTTTGATAACTTTTTCACTGGTTTTCAGTTACCTGAGAAATTATTATGTACGAATTTCGAGGTCCATGGTCTAAAGAACGCCATATTTCTATTCATTTGAAGAAATTGATGAATTAAATTAATCTCATTAAGCAACGCCAATCGCAATAAATTTCGTAGAAATTCTGTACATACCGCTTCGGCCAATAAAAATGCATTTATGTTTACGATCCGATGTTTTCATTAGTAAACAATGGAGATGATGAGTCCATGTGGACTGACGGTTTGTTAGATGTTTGATACGGAGAGTAAACATTATTTTTCATTTAGTATGAATGCCGTGCATATTTATGAAATATTGATTGTTGTTGAACACTGTCCTAGTATTTTGTCCCGCGACCGCTACTTCATGTTCATTCACTCCAATAATTCGATTTTCTTTGTCTAACTCAATAAAAACTGAATAAAAGAATAGATATCGGCATACAAATTAGATCAATGACGCGATAACATTAACAAATATAACATAAGCAGAAGACAATTCGATAAGATGAGATAAAAATAAATTAGATAGAAATTATCTCCGGAGAATAGGATTTGAAGCTATGTGGGACAAGATTTAGAAAGCATCGTGTTATTTTACCTTCTACAGCAGTTCGTTTAATTGTGATTCGGTGTAAAGGCGATGCATACAATACAAAACATTTGTATCTCGGTTCGAAGTTCGATTAGGCGCTGAAGTGAACATGCGATAGTATATAACCGTTTTAATCTATTCAACTAATTCGCTAAATCGTATTTAAATTACGTAGTTGAATCCTAAAACTAACAACTCCTAAAACATTATAATTCTTACCTGCACAGACCTAAACTTAATATGGGCAAGGTACATTTCGCGAGACGATCAAGAAGGACGAAATATAAAATAAAAAATCACTTGAAATTAAACAGTTTTTTATTTGACTTTGAAGTTCCAGAAAAAGAAAAATAATTTATACATCATAGTTTAGATTCGCATGTCTAACATAACTTTTTTTTGGTGTGGGTGGGAAAATCTTCATGGGAAGGTGTCCCGACGCGTGCGGTACCGCTCTTAGCGAGCATCGCTTCACATGAACCTAACCTAACTTAACTTAACCTAACCATTAATTTTAACTAAGAACAATGATAGAATATCAATCAATATACAGCAATACACAAAAATTCATAGAATTTTATCTTTTTCATGGTCAAACACGAATAAAAAACACAAATATTAATAGATTTACTAACGATAATCGTATGTAAGCAAACTAGACTAAATTCTCTGCAAATTTTATCATACATGATGTCATCATTAAGTAATGAAGACATGCGAAGCTAAACTATGATGTATAAATTATTTTTCTTTTTCTGGAACTTCAAAGCTGAAAAACTATGTGAAGGCGCTTTACATATATTTATTTGTATCGTTATCGTTCTTCCATGCAGTTAGCATATTCTGTATACCCTGATTGGCCCTTTCAATTGAACCTTGTGTTGGACTGATTACTAAATTCTCTACCATTATCTGATTGCAATATTGCTGGTGCACCAAATGTTAAAAATATTGGAAGAACATGATGCGCAACTTCTTCAGCTCTTTTAGTTTTCAAAGGTCGTAGTTGGACAATCTTAGTTAAATGATCTTGATACACCATTATGAACTTATATTCGCCATCTCTGTTTGACTACGGATCTTTCAGATCAACTTGAGTTTAATTCAGAACTAACCATCGGCTTCACAACAATACCTTTCTTAGGTGCACTGTATTTAATTTGACACTGTTTGCATAAATTTAAATACAACATTACAACTTCATATGCGATATTTTTGTATTTAGCTTGCAACTCTTTAAGCATACGTGTTCTTCCTCCATGGCCTATTCTGGTGTGAGTTTCATATAGCATACTGTATAATTCATTGGTAACATAATACTGTATATTCGTTTTCCCTGGTTTTAATGGTACAATTAACTTCTCTTTATCATTAATTTTTAAAACATCAAAACGTTTTAATGGTCTGTAATCCAAAGGTGTGTTGCATTTAATTTTAGCAGAAACCACTTCAGAAACTATTTTAGAATACTTCTCTTGAGAAAAATAAAAACAATTGTCTGCTCGTTTAATGCATTTAACTTTTTAAGAAAAAGATCACGATTTACTACAGTATCCATTTTGTATAAATAAGGGTGTCGGAAAAAAAATTAAGAAAACGTTGCTCGCGTTATCAAAGCTTGCCTAAGACTGACAAAACTGATTGACTTCGAGCAGAACGAAAGATTTGGCGGGAGAGAGCCAGTCGCTTGTTTTTTGACTCTTTTGTTTTCGACCTCCACCAGATCATATCTGTGATTGTCAACACACACCGGACAGGGTCCGAATATACAACAATGTAATAAAATACTTCGATCTTTCACCAAGCGACTATGTGAATGTTGACATTCACCGGTGAAAGTCGACATTCTCCAATTTCGGTCATTCACGGTAACATATACATCAAATTTTTGAGCATAATTTTCTCTATAACATACTAAAATTTTAACAAAATTGGAAGGGTCGAACCTTATCTAGATAATTACCAAAACTTTTATTCATACTTCTTTGGAACATTAAACAAAAATTGAAAAAAAAAAAGAAATAATTAAAGAAACAGAAATTTTCTAATTTTGATTTTACTGAAACTTTCAAAGCTGAAAGGCTTTCTTGACCCATAGTATTCTTTAAATAATTTATTCTAATAACAATGTTAATATTTGGGTGAATATCTTTCAAATAGTTCTCTATGATATGTTTGAGCAGATGTTTCAAGTCTTTAATGAAGTTGTTATTTTTGAAATCTTTTGGCAAATCATAATGGCTTTCCTCAACAAACTGACGATCATTTTTTTAATCCAGTTTATCGATATTCTTTGATCCAGTCACAAAATGTACAGGGTCCTACATGACGAGCTGAATCGATATGTATATGGGACTGTTGTTCTAAAAATTTGCTTGCGTGGGTTTTCCGAAATGCTCGTTTCAGCTAAAATGATTCCAGTTTTCATATCACTTTTTTTTGCAAATTGCAAGCAATTTATTGCAAGGTTAATATATTGCATTCTATTTAATATTTGTATGCCATTTAAAAATGAAAATAACAAAACTAGGTAAAGTAAACATCGAGACATACTTGGGCATTAGTTCCACTTGCATAAATTCAATATTGCATGAACATTCGGCTGTAAAAAATGTTTGTTCGCGTTGGATACCGTATAATTTAACAATCGCTGGAAAAAGCTCGTGTCGATTCGTGCAAAGAAATGCTGAGAAAATTCAATCGTGGTGCTTCAAAAGATCGTGACAGATGTCGTATAATGTGTCTTTCCCACGAGTCAAATCCAACAAAAGTAGTTCACGCACGAAGTAAATGTTTTTCGGAATAATTGGACATAATTCTCCACTAAGACTTAAACATCAGTTCAAACAAAAACGTTTTTGAACAGTCAAAACATCGAATTGATGGTTCATCCATCGTACAGTCCTTGTTTGGCACCCATTGATTTCTTATTATTCCCGTAGATCAAAAATAAATTGCGAGGTCAACGTTTTTTTTACACCTGAAGAAGCGATTGATGCGTTCAAATCACATATTTTGGAGGAACCTCAATCGGAGTATTTGCTTATTTCAGAACTTAAGGAGCTACCCTCGTATTACTAAAATAAAACGAGAAACTAATAGCTCTTCTTTAATGACAGAATGTATTGAACAATCTTATAGAGCGCGTAGGCGATTAATTGGCTTCTTTTTCTCTGTTTTCCTTCTCAAACTTTTCTCAAACAAGTCTTCATTCCATACAATGAAGTTATAATAAATCTTCTTGCTTGACGTCTTTGTTTATTCCATCTAATATTTTCATTTTACCTTCTCCTTTCTTTGCTTTCATAAGTTTCGTTCTTCTCCTAAATGAAACTAAAGTTTATTTAAAGTTGAAAATAACAAGGCCATATTAAGTTTATATATGCTTTTTTCGTAATTAGCTACATCTGTTGTTTAGACTACTGCAATGTATTTTATTTAGAATTTCAGTTGCTTAGCGTCTTCGTATACTAATTCGACAAAATGGATATAATTTTCAGTTTAAGCAGTGGCGTAAAGAGGTTAGGTTAGGCGTATTAAGCCTTTTTAATTCCTTAGTTCGTTCGTTGGATTAGTAGAGGTAGAGTTATGCAACGTTTCAAAGAGTTGCTACCTGCAGTGGTTAAGGTGTGCATCTCACCGAACTGGAAGATCCCACATGGCTACAAGATTTTTTCTTTCTTACTGATATAACTGAAAAGTGGAATAGTTTAAACTTGCAGCTTCAAGGCAAAGATAAGAACATCGTTGGAATGATTTCAGATGTAACATCATTTTCAAAAAAGCTCGAGCAGTAGGAAAAGAATATAACCCAGTTTGAATACAAGCAATTTCCTAGTCTGGAGTAGATCATTGACAAACAAAATCCTCCACAACACCCCACCAATAACCAAGAATACGTGGAAATTCTTTCAGATTTAAGACAACAATTTGAGTCCAAGTTTTTAAATGCTTATTGATTGTGGTACAGTTCGTTAACTTTCCCTTTATATATATCGATGAAGAAGATTTTTTAGCTTGTGTTGTAAAACATTTTGGTGTAGATGACGTTGAAATAGAAGTTGATTTTCAGAAGGACCTGTATCTAAAATGCCTATGAAAATGTCTGGTCTCTAGTCCCCAAAGAAAAGTATCCAATTATGGTTAAAGTTGCATTGAAATTGAAAGCTAAGTTCTGTTATACATACTTGTTTGAAGCATCTCTTTCAAGTATGAAATTCATAAAAAACAAATATAAAAAAAGGCTGACTGATTTTTGGACATTTGGACAACTGCATTAGAATGGCGGCTGCAACGTACTCTCCAACCTTCAAAAAAATACTTGATGGCCAAAAAGAGTTCCAATTTAATGATCGTTTGTAATAAACTGGTTTAAATTCCATTTTGTGTACTTTTTCTCCTTGATCATCGTGAGAAGTTACCCATTTGCTTTAAGACCTTTATGTTTGTCTTATATTCCGTCCAAGATATCCGCAGCATTTACCTGTAGACGCACATTCTGAACACATCAATTTTCTTCTCTGTGGCCCCATCCATGGTCCAACTTTCGCATCCGTACAGAAGAACAGGAAAGATGCATGCTCCTCAAAGCAGAAATCTGCAAATCGCTCTCTCGGTCTTCAGCATAGATCTACGAAGTTACCACACAAATTGCTAAAATCTCCTCGATACATCTATCAGCTGTTACACACTTTTCTTTTGTGAACACGGTCGCTTCTACAAATGTACCCGGGGCGGACGTGCTCCTAAAGAAATTGCACCCCAGATCATGCAGGAGCTACCTCCAAAAGCACTCCGCTTCTCAAAGCAGCAATCTGCAAATCGCTTTCTCGGTCCTCGGCAGCGAAGCATTCTGGTCTGGAGTTCCAGGCTGAGGTTGCGGTTTGTCAGAAATGTCCTCATGTTATTCAGAGTTTTCCTCGCTTGCTCAATTCTCGATCTGATTTCGAGTTTTGGGTCGCAATGCTGGTTGACGAGCGTGCCCAGGTATCTTAGAGATGACACTTGTTCAATGATCTCTCCATGGAGTCTTATGATTTCTTTGTATTTTTGAGAAAACCAATAGAAGTATTCATATAAAAGACGAATTTCTCGCTATATTCTACAATAACGTCTATAAGAGATTGAAGTTCTGGTAGGCTACCGGCCACCACCACGAAGATTGTTTATAATATTGTTTCCATTAATTTTTATGCCTGCAGTTGTATTCTCGAGGGCTTCGCTAATAACTGCCTCAGAGTAGAGGTTAAATAGTATGGGAGATAATACACATCCTTGTAGCACGCTTCTTCTTATTGCTATCTTCGATTTTTGGCTGTTGCTGTTTGGTGCCAGTGAAGTCCGTTTATGAGAATATTCTTTTAAATAGATATTAGTAAGTAACGATATCGATTCACAGACCGGAGTACGTTTGTTGAAGTTGAAGATTGAAAAAGGTAATGAATTGAAAAAGAGAAAAGTGAGGGTGTAGAATAGTATGTATGAAAAAGGTTACGGAAAGTTTCAGGCTTATCGAGCTCTGCTTAAGTCATAGAAAAGTGTGAAGAAGACATTTGATTAGTCGGGAGTGTCTTTAATCATCAACATATTCCAAATTTAAACATATTTCAAATTTAAAAGGATCCAAAATAAAGTCGACGAAATTAGACTTAGAAAAGAAGACTGACTGCTTTTCTAAGTCTGACTCGAAGTTACTATCTTATGATTTCTTTTTGAAGGGTAAGGTGGTGCTTAGAAAAAAAATGAAGTTAAATCGAATGATCATCTTCTAAAATATGTCTTTACCTGGAAAAAATCAATGTAATAAAGTTATCAAATGATGGTTACCAGAGAGGGATTCAAAAGGCCTTATTAGTCACACTATAAAAATATTCTTAAGAATCATCCACGCTAGAAGATCAAAACGAAACTCAATTCGGCTTCAGAAATGGGTTGAGAACACGAGAAGCACTTTTTGCACTGAATATATTACTACAAAAATGCCGGGACTATCGGAAAGATGTATTTGCAGTCTTTATCGATTACGAAAACGCATTCGATCGAATACAACACGACAAGTTAATTAATATATTAAGGGAAAAAGGAGTTGATAGTTCCGACGTAAGAATCATCGAAAAATTATAATGGTGCAAAAAACGGGCGTTCTAATCAACGGAATATCAAATTTTACATATGGTCAGTTCTCTTATATGGTGTCGAAACATGAACTTTAAAAATATCTACCATTAATCGCTTAGAGGTTTTTGAAACGTGGTTATACAGACGAATGCTCCAGATACCTTGGACAGCGATGCAAACAAACGATGCATTCCTTAACAGGGCGGTTCGTGATTTGGTGGATAACATTAAATGCAGAAGAATAGATTATTTGGGACACAGTGGATTATGAGGGACTGGGATAAGAGAAGACATTTATTTAGACTAGCTCAAGATAGAGATGGTCGCCAACGTCAAGGGGACTTGATACGGCACGCTAAGAAGAAGAAGGATGATAGTCCAAAAGAGATTAGGACAACATTCTTCAAGTACACTTTGGATAAATACACTCCGTTCCAAATTTTAGGAATTGATGCTCTAGAATCGAGAGACCTTGTTTTAATGCTATTATTGCCATTATTTTTACGAAAATTTTTCTACATCTGATGAAGCCTCAACATTTTTTGAGTTGAAAAATAATTAGAATTTTGACCAATAACGCCTTGTCTTAAGAATATAGTTTCAAGTAGAATTTTGTATCACTTTTTCTGGATTTAAAAAAAATAATAACGTTTAAGATGTTTATAATATTTCTCATGAGTTTTTACTGGAAAAATTTAAGGAGGGAATATCAAATATGTATCCTAGATTTAAAGTGGAAATTAAAAAAATTAAAAAAAAATGCAATTACAATAAAGTTCTTGTGAAACAAAACAAAATTATAAGACTTAAAATGGCTTTCCTGCGAAATAAAAAAATCTGAATTTGCTATCTAACAACAGAAATATTCTGAGCAATTTTTTATAAAGCATCAATTTCAAAATTATACAAAATAAAATCAGATAAGATTTTTGGCGTTGCTTGTTATGTCTAAGATTTTATAATATTTATCACTCAAAACTAGAATCTGTGAAGTTTTTAAATAGAGTTTCTCTCTGCTTTTCAACATTCATATAAGTAAACTCTCGAGTTGATATTAAATTTTCGAAATTTTTAATATTTACTGTTTATTTAGCTAATAATGTATTACTTTAAGGACTCACTGTATAAATGACGAAGTTTTTCATCTAATTTTTTTTTAAAAATATCCAATATGAAATGAGTTTTTCATTTAATTAGATTTTCGACCTTGTTTATTATTCTGTGTTTGGCTTGCGGGATTTTAATATTTTTCACTCAAAACTTGTTAAAATCTTTTGAGTTTCTTTAAAAAGTTTCTCTCTTCTCCTCTAGTTCTATTTTTTTCAAGGAGGGATTCTATTTACCATTGCTTATTTTTACTTTTAACAACCCGAATTTAGAGTCGATAATCCCGTTAGAAACTTTCTGCGGTATCAAGGATTCATTTTTTTATTGGGCATATTATATTCTCCGAGCTGAAAAACTTTCTCAAGGGTATCGTTACTTTTCAGCCGATCTCATTTATTTTGAATAACAATATTCTAGATTCTAATCAACGCTCGGATTATACTATGAATGTCAGACCAAAAAATCTATGTTAACGATACAGTTCAGTAGTATTTTGATCACTGTTAGGATTTTATGAATCCAGTATTCTCAAAGTGTTGGTCAGAGATTAACTCTTTCAATACTGAAGGGGCATTGTGTCCCTGAAAATTTCTAAAATTATTGAAATAATGCATTGGGATCCGGGATTTTAGTAGTATAATGAAGCGAGTTTCAAGGAGCACGTAAAGCTTCAGCAAAATCAAAATTTCAGATAAAAAATAATTTGAAAGAAAGACTTTAGAAAAGAATTTCCGACAGTAGACAAAGTTCTTGTCAAGCTTCGAGATGAAAAGGGCATTTTACGATACATTGTTTAACGTACCTCTGACAGTCCACTAATAAACTGTTAATATTAGATTTTTTTATGAATTAAAATGTATGAATATTTCGATTGTTTATTTTGGTGATTTTTCTCTAACTAATTTCACATTCAAATACGAATAACTCTTATTTTGAAAACACAGTTAATAAAAAACTCACAGAATCTCGAAATTATGAATTATTTCACCCCAATTATTCACGAAACCATTTACACGAGAATAGGGTAGTCATTTGATATAATAGGAGTAACATTAACTAAAACGTCTGCCTTTCGGTTCATTTGGGGAATTAAAGTGACTAACAGACTGGTTCGTAATTATATAATAATATATAATGAATGAATATTATACGAAGGTAATTTCAAAATTCTATGCTTTTGTATCTACAGACACAGACGGAATTTCATCAACATTATAATTGATATTTTACTAAAGAAAAGCCTCGTAGAGAGATAATTGAGCGACGCCTAACAGAACCTCAAAATTGTGGAGTTTCCATGAGATCAAAACAGAAATTTTTCGTTTCATTTCACATCATTTATGTACCGATTTCCGCTATACAGAGTATAATTTGAATCTGATAAATTAAAACATTTATATCGAACGCAATTATATACATACAATAATTTTAATTTTTTTTATTTAATAACATTTAATATATCTTTATTAGTTTCTCGTCCATTCTGTACTCTAGAATGTTCTGTATGTCATTTTTATTGACTATGTCAAATACCTTTTCGTCTTCTCTCGAATTCTTCATGCTCTTTTGAATGTCAGAGTATTAGGACTTTAGTTTTCATTCACTTTTTATCTATTTTTTCCAGTTTCCCCGATTATTTGCTACTTCATTCAATTTTTATATTGTTTACCCCCTTTTTTACTACTGCTTTTCCAACTCGTTATTCTTTTCTTATATCTATTCCTCATATCCCTTTTCTTATTAGACTTTGTGGTGTTCTCCTCTTTATGTGTCCGTACCAGTTTAAACATCTTTCAATTATTTTGTTTCTTATTGGTTCCTGTTTGAACTTTTCTGTAATTACCTCAATTTTTATCTTTTTTATCATTGTTTTCCTTACCATTGTTTTCTTCATTAATTGCTTCACTCTACTCTGTGACTATTATCTTTTTCCATATGTCTACTTTTTCTTCTATCTTTTATGTTCCATCATTCCATTTTGTGTTCCATCTAAAGACAAGAAAATTTTCTAATATAGAATGTTTATTGTAAATATATCCATACATTTTTTTATAACTGCATTGCCTTATTTATTGAATGCGATATCACGTAAATAAGGAATTTTTAGAAATTTCTTGATGTAAAACTAAACTACATACCTCAAATACAAGAAAAATAATATTTGATATTTACTTTTATGATTTTACAAAGCAGAAATTATTCTTAAAAGCACTTCAAAAAACCAGTACATCACAACATACGTAATTGTGCACATTTAAGGTAATAAATCTTCTGTCATAGAAATAAATGATGGTGAAATTTAATATTATCATACATGTTGTCTCCGCCGTACAACACAATAAAATTCTTACACAAGCCAACAGATGTCAGTAGCAGTTTTATAAATGCGATGTATCATATCCGACACGCCATGCAGTTAAGGGTTAATATATGGAAGTGAAGGGTAACGAATAAAAAGACACAGTATCAGCGGAGATGGAGTAAATGAAGAAAATAGCAGAAGCAGAAAGATAAAAAAAGCAAAGAACCCATGAAAACTTAGCTACAACAAGTAGCACAGGAAATGAGAAGACAAGGGAAAACGATACAGCAGATGAATGAAGTACCGAAGTAGATAATGAAAACCATGATCCCAATACTCTGTTGCTCGATAGAGTTCTAGAGAACAAGGAGATATTATATTGAGATAGCGTATCTATTCAATAACATTTTTTTTAACAAATTATCGGGGAAATATTTTCAGAATAGAATTTTTCATTTGTTGTCAATCCCTTAATAGTCCATTATAGTTTACTAAATGTTGAGTTTGAGTTATTTATCAGCTTCTAACCACAACTAGCCAACGCCAACGCCAATTACAACTTTTCTACTCCTTTATCTCAGGTAGTTTCATATAGAATTTCCTTACTGCAAATCAATTAATTGATTTTTTCTACTCAATTATAAACTGTGTTGAGAAAGTTCTTAACAACTAGTTATGTAATTTCAAGATACGAGATCTGGCTATTAAATAACGAGACTGGTTACGAAAAACGGTTTTATTATAAAAATTATTCTACATGCTCCCCTTCATTATACTCCCTTCCCCTCGCCACAAACATTTCCATACGTTTTTTCCATTGATCGAAGCAGTGCTGGAAGTCTTCTTTGGTGAGGGCCTTTAAGAGCTCTGCCGTTTTTTGCTTTACCGCTTCCATCGGGTCTAATCGGATCTCTTTCTAACCTTTCAAGGAAATCTGAGCAGACCTGTTGACGCAAGAGCTTTTGGTCAGGAGTCGGATTTTTTAGCACCAAATTCGCACAGACTTTTGTTATGTGTAATTCCTCGTGTAAAATTTTTCTTTATCGGCGTTTACAGCCTCGGAAATTATCCGGATGCTCATTCGACGATCTGCACGCACCACTCGAAAACACGCGCACGAGATAGAGAATTGTCCCCATAGTTTTTTTTCTCAATTTAACGAGAAATTTGAGATTGATACGTTGCACCTGGTTTTCGTCACACACGGTGAGAAAAAAACACGCGACGGAAACGTGTTTCGGGACGTGCATAGACAAGATATCTACATACCCAAGGCACTGCTATTCGTTATTTAATAGCCAGACCTCGTATAACTTAATTCATTCTTCACTCTTTTTACATTGTCTAATTTAACGTAAAATTTGAACTAAGCATAAATTTCGTAAGTAGTTGATAATAGGATTAAATTTTGCTTTGCGAGTCCGAAGTTAGGGTAATAAGAACGTCACTAGCAATGATTAAATAGCGTGTGAGTTGAAAATTTTACAATATGGCTTAAAATATGACTCGGCCGCGTTAAATCCAGAAGTGAACCATAAAAAATACCGACTGATTTAGAGACATCTGTGAGGAATTATTAACGGCATCGGCTCAAATACCAATATAGAAGTTAGTTGTATGAAATATTTAACCTCCTTTCACAAAAATTGTTTAAATTATTTATGGAGTGACAGTACGACAGCAGAAAAAATTATATTGCAGATTTAAATCGGAATGATTTTGAAATTTCGTATTCACTATCGAGAACTATACAATCTAATACAGAGATGGCGCCTTAAAAAGTATTGCGGTTCACGAAATTTATCAAACATTTACAAAACAATTAAAAAAGTCGTCGCACTCTCGGATAAAGAAACTATAGCGCATTTTCTACCGTTATTTTATAAAACGTAAAAAGTTTCTATGTAGAATAGTACAAGAAAAATATCAATAATTTCATTTATTTAATAATTTTGTCTTAATTATTCATTGACATTGAAAAATTACCTCGAATGACATTGACGTTCATTGAAGCCAATTAACGTCAATTGTCATTTGTCGTTGATCGATGTCTTATGATGTCTATTGACGTCAATTGATGTCATTTTACATCAATTCATGTTATTTAAGAACATTTGGCCAATGGGATCACATTTTGGTTAACTTAATTATTTTTTCCCTCATAATGCCCATAATTTTTATCGTGTCAAAGCAAAAAATCCGAGCTCGCCACATGATTCCTGAGACAAACAGACGGACAGACAATTTAATTTTTTTCCGTGCGCTAAATGAAAAAATACAATTGAGAAGAAATAATTATTTATTCTCAAAACAAACAACATAATTAGTATGTTGAGGAATCGTCGGTGTTAGTATCAACACTTATTGTACAATTTGTATTGATGCAGAAGTTCAGTCCGTTCGGTATTTTATTATTATAGAACTGAAGATGTTAAAGCAGACGGTTCGCAGATGTGTTGATTTTCCTGAAGGAATGTCGTAGAGCTCGTATTTTGCAAGTGAGAAGGATTAAACAATTTTTGTGTATCTTCTATTTTTCTTTGTATGGATTCTTTTATGTATCATTCTGCTACATTGGAAGGACGCCATTCACTGTGTCTTTGAGTAAGCGGGAAAAAAAACGGACGTCTACAAGCGCTCTTAGGGCATTTGAAGGTCACGTTAGTTGGCGGTTATTTAGATAAAACAATAATTTAACATTGTATTTCATAAATTTTTGCAATACCAAATATTAAAATTAGACTAATATGCTGTCGAAGTAACTATACTAAAATAGATTTTTATATATTCAAAACTATTTAAAGGTAATTCACAATATAAATAATGAATAAAAATAACAAAATTACATGTTGTAAATTACTGAAAAACGGATATTACGAATTTCATACCTTATCACTACATTTTTTTAATTAACTGTTTTAAATTTATTAAATTAATGGATTCGCAAAATTACAATATTACTTAATATATAAAGCACTAGTTGTACCTTATGTTTCAAGATAAATAGCGGGCTTCTAACGCTTCATGATGTTTATTACATTAAACTTCCAGTTATAAAGTATGAGAGAGCAACAACTCAAACAGTTTGGGTCTACAGACACCCATTATAAAATGCTAGTAAAAAGAATGATGAATACTTTACACAAAATAATAAAATATTTAATCTTCTATCGTTATTTCACGCTGATAACGTGATACATCGTAAAATTTCCCACAGAATAAAATTAAATTGCCATCTACTGATGAAAGTCCTACAACAACTCAATCGATTTGATGTCGGGCGACTGTGAAAGCCAAATCTTCACTTTAAGTACAATCTGTCCTTTCTAAATCTTCCAGATACTTTTTGCACAGCTTCGAGGAATGCTTTAGATCGTTGTTATGCTGGAAGATAAAATTTCTGCCGATAAGGCGCTGGCCAGATCGTTCCCTTCCTTCAAACCATACCCAAACCATCACCGAGCCTCAAACTTTCACTCATTACTCCATAAACCCTTTCTCTCGATCTTCATGCATCCAATTTTCATGTTCTTTAACCCATTGTTTAACACTGTTATTTTTGGTTTGTTTTTGTTTGTTTCTTTCGAATTTCACTTGAATTTGAAGAGAGGAAAAAACTCTGACCGGTAGTGTATATGGGCGCGAGTTTGGGATTGAGGATTCCGGAAACTATGATCTGAAGTCAGGTGGATCGTGTATTAGCTGATTGTGAATCGTAAGCTACAAGCAGAACGTCGCGTTCAATTTTCGGTGGAAATTTTGAATTTAAAACATGATCTACAAGAGCTTTTGAATTTTATTACTTTTTTGGGCATTGCACTAAAGTTTAATATTCATAATAAGCATTTTTATGTTGAAATGTCTAAAAGTGCAAACCTTATAAATCTATCAATAACTCTGTTCATGAAAATTACTAGTAAAAAGTCATCAGCTGATTGCATTTACCCACCGGTCTACCAGAGTAGAAAGGATCCTCTCATATGAGCGTGATGTTTCGGAACATTCAGATCATGATCGGGTTAACACGATCATACTTTCCAAATAATCCTAAAATGATACAATGCCGCGAATTTCTAAACTCTAGGAGCAGTGTAGCTAGGCTAGATTCGACTTAGGGATCTTTAGCGATCAATTCGATCAACCCTCGTATCGTATCGTTGTTTTGGGTTCGTCTAAGAAACCGAAGGGGGTGTCATGGAAAAATGTGGAAGGTAGATGGATTTTTCCTGAATTGTGCAACGAGATATATTGAAGAGGATTAGGTTAATTGCATCCCGTTTGAAAAATGATTAATAGATGCATTTGAAAGTATTGAAATTGCTAAATGCAAGAACAGCTTTAATAGTGACAAAGGGACAATTTCCTACAGCCCACTCAATAATTTAGTAGTCAACGAATAAATATGAAGATTCCCGCCAAAGAGGTTTTCCAACTCGAATCAATTTTCGCGGGAAAATGTTTATTGGTAGGATAATTTAGTACAGTCACTGAAGACGATAACTTGGTTATCGAAACGCGCGTTAGTTAGTCTAATTGTAAGTGTTGGTGTAGTGGTGGTATAAGCAGTGTATTTAATATGTCACACATATAACCAAATGTGCAAAAACGGAATAGTTTGCAGATATTACAAGTTCTAGCGTCATGGTTTATGTGTTATCTTCCAGAATATAGATAATTCCTAGATCGAGCTATATTCAGTGATAAATTATTCAAACTTACATTGTACAGACCTGGGGTACATAAAACCTCTGAATTGAATGTTCTTGGACAGACCAGTCAGATCACTGTCCACCAATTTAATCTCGGAACTGGAGATTTAATCTCGAGTTTCTCAGGCTTCTTTGATGATATAATTAAGAATCTTTTCGATTGTAATAGGCCTGGAGTGTTTCTACAATAAGACTCCAACTGATCCTTCAGCCTCCCGTTCAATTCGTTCTTGATGTGATATCCCAATTAGATCTGATCTGATCTGAAATATTGAGTAGTTCTTTTTTTTTGATAAAGCTGTGTATTTGGACTAGTGATTTATCTTTGTCTTAAAATTTTCTCACTTCTAGAATCCTTAGATGACCTGTTAGATTCCCTGACATTAGTAGAGACCTAGAGGAGGAGTTTATTTTTCATGGTGCGCCGTTGAAAGTCACTGTACCTAATGACAGTACTTTCCAATGCCTCCAATGTCAAGCCGCGTGATTTCTATATGTGGAGGTTCATAAGAATATTGTTTGTATGTGTCTCCACTACCAAATGATTTTCTCAAACTAAGTATCAGATTTGGAGCAGCTGCTGCAACAGTTTCTTAACCAAAATATGCTCTATAGGGCTTTGCCATATTAACTTTTTGGCGGCGATAAAGTTTAATCTAACAAAGAAACCACCGATTTAAGGTACTCAAGTTTGAAGATAAAAAATTCCACGATTAATCTTTATCATTGCATGGAATATGCGTTAATGGAATCAATCAATATTATGGCTGAATTAGATTCTACTTATTGGTGATATATACAGAGCATGATGAAAATAAAAACTTACACAAAAAATCTCTTATTAAAACGAAATCCAAAATAATTCTGTATATTCTTAATGGGCAAGTTGTGTAGAATACACGTACTGCGAGTTATTTTTCTCTTTTTTTTATCAAATTTTATCGAGTGATTACACAGAAACCGTTTTATGTGAGTGGGTGTACGTGTGTCACAAAGAAATCTGAATGCAAAATTTCTAACTTTATTTACATAACAATGACGATACCACGTTCCCATACATTTTGAATCCACTCATCATTTTTATCTTTTCTTTACAGTAAAATTGAACTGGAAAACCCTATATATTATTTATAAATATACAAGGTGTCAAAACAAAAATTAAGATTCAATTTTGAATTTTGACAATCACATCTTAGCTATAAGCTGAACATAGTACATAGTGATAATATTCTCAGTAGAACTTTCGAGTATTACATTGCTCTGAAAAATCCAAAGAAATATAAATTGTTCGAAGGATCATATCTCCTTATTAGCTATTAGCAATATCGACACGTTCTTCTTGTTATTGAATATCAAGAAAGAAGCTGTGGATGGACACCTTGAACTCTGAGCAATACTAAATAATGAAATCCCCTAGCCTCCAAGATATTTAGCTTGACTGGAGCAGGTTTCCGCAGAGTACACCCCAAAATAAGTGAATTTTAATCGCTTGTGGAATAACCTATCATCTTCCAAACCGAGTTATCCGCTGTGGTGGAATGTACTAAGGCGGTACTCAATCGACGACATGGAAACAATAAATGCAGACAGTGAAATTATAAAAGCTATAACGGTATTCTCTAGGCTTATATTGAATGATAGTTGAAGGTAGAGGTACGTCTAGGTGGTCGCTCATGTCGAGTATGATTCACTCGCCAAATTGGCATCAACCACTAAAGAGGCTACAACCCATCCTTGGTGTAGCTGTAGCTATCATAGATCTGAGTAGTTTACTCACACGAAACGTATAGATAAAAACACCTAACATGAGTCAAGTAGAGGCACACTAAAATGGGTCTATTACCCCTCTCAACCAGCAACAACTCTAACTCTGGTGATCGGTGTGATCAAGATGATTTTCTTTTCGATTTTGCACAACAAGGCTTAATTTAACACCACTAGATATAGACTCAACCTGATGGTTATGTTCTCAATATCGAAATTTATAAAGGACAAGCCGGGCAAACGATAGAGGAAGACCTTTCTAAACTTGAAGCTCTTGTGCTAAGACTAATGTAACCTTATCTAAACAGAGGCCACCATTTATTTATGGACAATTATTACAATATCGTGAATCGTGCGAATAGACTTCTGCAAAACCAAACTCATGTGGCTGGAACATTGCGCTCTAATAGAAGAGGCAATCCAACGTAGGTCGTAAAGAAGAAACTGGGTCGGGGAGAGCACATTTGGAAGCGCAAAAAAAGTATGTGTCAAAGTGGAGGGTTAAGCGCGATGTAATTGTTCTCTCAACAGATCATCACACAGCATTAGTAGATAATCAAAATCGACATGGTCAAGCAAAACCAAAGCTCATTGAAGTTGTTTTTATGTCAGGAATAGATAGATCCGACCAAATGATTTTATATTAATCGTCTATTCGAAAAACGATATTCTGGTACATATCAGTTTGGAACAGCTATTTTATTTTCAAGAAACTAACTAATTGCAGTTCATAACTTTCAGAGAATCATTAATAAAATCTTTGTTGGAAATTGATCACAATCTCAAAGATGCTAGTCATTTAGTAAAGTTTACATCAGCTCATGACAGAGCAACAGATCATCGGCGGCCCCCTAATATACAACATTCCATGGAACACATACGACTACCTGATAATTATAAACGAAAGTCTTATTTTCTGCGCTGCAGAAATTGCGCAAAACAAACAAAAGAGAGAGACGAATCTAAGATGCAAGATATGTTTGTTTTTATCTATGACTGCAATAACCGCTGCGTCCAACCCCAACCAAAAGGCTTGTCCCGGAGGGCAAGACGGCAAAAACATTCCACATATCTTTTATTTGTGGAAGCAATATGTTATGCCTCAAAACATGTAACAAAAATACTTTAAAAAATAATTTTGAAACGTAAGTGACAAGACGGGGCCGGTTTATAGAATACGAGTGTTCATCAACGTGTTAAAAGGTTCAACTCAAGTTGCCTGGTTAGATTTTTGATCGGGCATAGTGAACAATAGAAAACATATGAGCAAAAATGTTGTGTGATTATTCTGATTAACCGATGTCGGATCTGTTTTAAGTTGGGGCAAGTCGTGAACATTATGAAGCTGTATGAAAATTAATTTTGTTCTCGGAATTTGAATATAAGAAAGTTGTCACTTGGTATCAAGTTTCGTAAGTCGAAAACCGTGTAAATATGGACGTGGAGATCCTTTAATCTTTGTTTATTCATTTTATGTTTATGTTGTATTGTACTTTTGTACGATTACTTTAAAATAATGAACGGGGTAGCTTTTGTAGCGACAAAGTTATTTCACTACCTACACACGACTTTTTGTCTCGAGAGGTACAGTTCTCGAGAGTCCACATAATTTTAGGGTAACTTGATAACCTGCGGCAGCTGTTCCAGACGCACAAAGAATCTCTTTTCACGAACAACAGTTCCGAACGGTGAGAATGATCCTTCTCTTTGAATCGAATGTTTTTTCAGGGATTTCTCTCCTAAATAAACTGGGTGATACTTTAAGAAAATGTTGAGGGTTTGGGTTATAATTAAATTAAAGACATTTGTTTATTTTTCCACGGAAAAATAGAGATGATGGTAATAGTTTCCTACAACTTTAAAGCTTAAATAACAGACGATGATTGTCGTACACTGGTCGACATACAAAATGGATTCGTTTCAAATGAAATTTCATCAGGGAGATGTTTGAGTTTCATCCACTATCACCTTATATTTTTTGTACTATGCACCTTTAATAAGTTCTTTTCTTCACAAAAATTGCACTTGTCGACAAAAATTTTTTGTAGTAACACAGAATGAATAGCATATTCAAATGATAAAATGGACATATACAAATACGAATATAAATTTATAGAACCATATTCATCAGTAAAGTATTTAATATTTATTAAAAAACTAATGTCACGCTTTTTAAATCGTATATATTAACAATATTTATAGTTTACATCTAATTAGCATGCCTTACATCTATTAAAAAACAAAAAAAATCACTTTTAATATCATTTAGCTCTACTTTTTCCTTTTATGAGGGGTTGCACTTTCTTTTTTTAAAAACCAACAGTGATCACCCATCATGGACGAATCCGATCGTCCTTGATACCGAATTTCCATTGTTCTAATATTTTGGTGGTCATCACTGACAGCTTCCAAATTTTCGGGAAAAAATGTCAGATGGAAATGGAGGAAATGAATTTTCAATGACATTCGAGCACCGAGGGATTTGTAGGCGTCTAGAAGTTGTCTAGAAGTTCATCAACTAACTGTTGGTAGTTTGAATCCATATTGTTGCCCAAAACTACACTACACTAACAAATGCCTTCCATGCTCTAAGTTCCTGGCTGGTGAACTGTTTTGCAAAATTTCATAGTTAAGCAATTTTCTTATTTGTGGCCCCAATAAAAATTCCTTCCTCTTCCATCACTCTCTTTATCCATAACCTTTACAAATCTTGACTTAACATTTTCAGATCCCGATTGAAACTCAGTTTCTTTCATCTTCACAGAATGAGCAACTGGTATAGACGGTTTTAAATTACCAATTTGTATTAACACTGCTTTTAAGCTGTATTTAGACGAGTCAATAAACAGGCGTCACTCACTGGGATTATGCTCAATATTAAGTTCCTTTCCCACACTGTCGAATGCAGTAATTTTTGTCTTTGGCTAACAAGTTCCATTCCTTAATACGGGAAGCAAGAAGTTCAGACTGTTGCTTTGATAACCCCAAACCACGTGCTAAATACTCACTTTGAACAATCAAATGTGGCTCGTCGGATCTGGTATTTGGAGTAAAAATAGGGTCGGTGCATTGTTTTTCGGAGCTTCCTGACGGTACATTGTCTTCAGTATCTTCTAAAACAATATTTTGCGGATCATCGTATAACCTTCAGTCTTTGTTAGACAAAAATAACAGTCGTCAAAATGATTAGTAGGTTCCCGCCATCTCATTGGAATTGCAAAAGGGATGCTTTTTTTTTCTTTCCATCCATCCACTGCATCAATGACTCACTACAACTAACCCAACCCCCTTGGGGGGCTCACTGCTTGTCTTGGGCTCCAATTAAAGTACCAAAATATTTGAAATATGCTCTTTTGGCATTTTCGGAAAATGGCGTGGCTTGCGATTTCTCCATAAATTCTCGACAAATAAAGTAAAACTTGCGAGAAGTTTTGCAGTTGCGGAACGTTTGACACGATATTTTCGTCTTTATAATTACATTTTGCAGTATGAACAGAGAACCACTTACTATGAAACTCAACAGAATACTAATTTTTATATTTATTATTCTGAATAATACAGATCAGCTATTTTGACGGCCATAAAATTTATCAATATTAACCGCCCCTTTATAAAATTACCTACCCGCTTATTTGCTTTGATTTTTCCATATATTTCCATATTTCCATTTATTCTCTCTTTCATCTGTTATTTACTGGTTTATAGTCTTGATATTTTATCTTTTCTTAGAATTGTCTTGGATTATTTGTATTTCCATCATTATCTATTTTTTCAATCATCCTATTAAGCCATTCATTCTTTTTTCTTTTATAAATTGCATTTGCTGTCATATTCGTCCCGCATTTGCTCTATTCCTTTTCCTGTCATATTCGTCCCTACTTCGTTCATTATTTTTGTTCAGCCATTTTGTTCTCGCTCTGTTTTTTTGTTCTCTTGCCTCCCCGCACTCTTGATCATACCACCCTTTATCTTTATTTTTTCCTTTCTCACTTCTGTCGTTTTTGCGCTATTGTTTTTTATTTCTCTCCACGTTTCGTTTACGTCTTTTTTTCTATTGAGTGATTTTCCGTATATTCTTCTTGATATTTTCTCCTAGTCTCTTATTTTTTAAATTTTCCCGCGTCCTCCTTTTTCGTATTTTTCTTTGTTTCATAATATCTACACAAGTTTATGGTAAAAAACTTTTGACTTAGGTTATTAACACATTCAAAAAATTGAGAAATATTTTCTGGTAAAGCACTCATTAAAAATGTAAAATAAATAAATAAAATTTTTGTATACATACATGTTTAGTATTAAAATGTCATATCTCATTAAAACCTATTCATAAGTTCTGATTTTTTCATAACTAAATGGTAGCATCTCATTTAAATTTGATTTTACTACTCCTTTCAATTCACTGTAGTATTTGTTTTGTTGAAAATATTTTTCAATGTGGAAGAGTCTGTAGAGTAAAAACTTCAAATTAGAATCATTAAAATGTTTCAAAAGTTATACATGAACTATTGATATAATTTGAAAAAAATCGACGAAGTTTAGGATTGTGATGAGGTTAAAACAAGGAATGGTCTTAGTCCTCCTTTATGCTTTTCACGGATAGGATAAAAACAATAAAAGAGAGACAGTAATTGGATACATAAACCTATAACGGTGATAATAGACGGATTACTATATAGGGTGTCCCACGACGAGTTAAAACCAGCTGTATACAGCAAAATACTTATAGTAATATCATGAAAATTTCTACGTTTGGATTTTCGGATACGATCTTTTTAACTAAAATATTTTCAAAGATGGCCAACTCTACGGTTCTACCGTTAGTCGACTATAACTTTGTTATTTTAAATGGAATATCCTGTATATTAATACATATTTGAAATTTACGTAAAATTTTAATATACTTTTATCTAAAAACTTTTTTCGAAAAATTAATAAAAAATTTTACCCTTGCAGACACTTATAAATTATTTTTTTATGAGGATAAAGCTACCCTGATATTTTTAATTTATGCAGTTAAGGGTTAATGTGGGTACAGTTATCAAGTTGTATGCTTTTATTTTCTCTTATTTCTTTTTTTCCCGAATATTGTCTTATCAAAAGCATAATATAGTGTGACACTATTTAATCTGGAATTGAAGAATTTGTTTTAGTAATTTGATTTTGTAAATCCACGTTCACGAAAAATACTCGTCTCCAAAAAAACAATCTGCATAAATTATGAAACTATAATAAGTCAATATTTTAGTAAAAGCGAATATTACGAATTCGATATTGTTAAAAACACGAAAATACAAATCGAGAATTGAGGAAGTTGTTTTAGTAATTCGAGTTTGTAAATCCACGTCCACGAAAAATACTCGTTTCCAAAAAAACAATCTGCATAAATTATGAAACTATAATAAGTCAATATTTTTGTAAAAGCGAATATTACGAATTCGATACTGTTAAAAACACGAAAATACAAATCGAGAATTGAGGAAGTTGTTTTAGTAATTCGAGTTTGTAAATCCACGTTCACGAAAAATACTCGTTTCCAAAAAAACAATCTGCATAAATTATGAAACTATAATAAGTCAATATTTTAGTAAAAGCGAATATTACGAATTCGATATTGTTAAAAACACGAAAATACAAATCTAGAATTGAAGAATTTGTTTTAGTAATTCTAGTTTGTAAATCCACGTCCACGAAAAATACTCGTTTCCAAAAAAACAATCTGTATAAATTATGAAACTATAATAAGTCAATATTTTAGTAAAAGCGAATATTACGAATTCGATATTGTTAAAAACACGAAAATACAAATCGAGAATTGAGGAAGTTGTTTTAGTAATTCGAGTTTGTAAATACACGTTCACGAAAAATACTTGTTTCCAAAAAAACAATCTGTATAAATTATGAAACTATAATAAGTCAATATTTTAGTAAAAGCGAATATTACGAATTCGATATTGTTAAAAACACGAAAATACAAATCGAGAATTGAGGAAGTTGTTTTAGTAATTCGAGTTTGTAAATACACGTTCACGAAAAATACTCGTTTTCAAAAAAACAATCTGTATAAATTATGAAACTATAATAAGTCAATATTTTAGTAAAAGCGAATATTACGAATTCGATATTATTAAAAACACGAAAATACAAATCGAGAATTGAGGAAGTTGTTTTAGTAATTCGAGTTTGTAAATACACGTTCACGAAAAATACTCGTTTCCAAAAAAACAATCTGTATAAATTATGAAACTATAATAAGTCAATATTTTAGTAAAAGCGAATATTACGAATTCGATATTGTTAAAAACACGAAAATACAAATCGAGAATTGAGGAAGTTGTTTTAGTAATTCGAGTTTGTAAATCCACGTTCACGAAAAATACTCTTTCCCAAAAAAAAAAACAATCTGCATAAATTATGAAACTATAATAAGTCAATATTTTAGTAAAAGCGAATATTACGAATTCGATATTGTTAAAAACACGAAAATACAAATCGAGAATTGAGGAAGTTGTTTTAGTAATTCGAGTTTGTAAATACACGTTCACGAAAAATACTCGTTTCCAAAAAAACAATCTGTATAAATTATGAAACTATAATAAGTCAATATTTTAGTAAAAGCGAATATTACGAATTCGATATTGTTAAAAACACGAAAATACAAATCGAGAATTGAGGAAGTTGTTTTAGTAATTCGAGTTTGTAAATACACGTTCACGAAAAATACTCGTTTCCAAAAAAACAATCTGTATAAATTATGAAACTATAATAAGTCAATATTTTAGTAAAAGCGAATATTACGAATTCGATATTGTTAAAAACACGAAAATACAAATCGAGAATTGAGGAAGTTGTTTTAGTAATTCGAGTTTGTAAATACACGTTCACGAAAAATACTCGTTTTCAAAAAAACAATCTGTATAAATTATGAAACTATAATAAGTCAATATTTTAGTAAAAGCGAATATTACGAATTCGATATTGTTAAAAACACGAAAATACAAATCGAGAATTGAGGAAGTTGTTTTAGTAATTCGAGTTTGTAAATACACGTTCACGAAAAATACTCGTTTCCAAAAAAACAATCTGTATAAATTATGAAACTATAATAAGTCAATATTTTAGTAAAAGCGAATATTACGAATTCGATATTGTTAAAAACACGAAAATACAAATCGAGAATTGAGGAAGTTGTTTTAGTAATTCGAGTTTGTAAATCCACGTTCACGAAAAATACTCTTTCCCAAAAAAAAAACAATCTGCATAAATTATGAAACTATAATAAGTCAATATTTTAGTAAAAGCGAATATTACGAATTCGATATTGTTAAAAACACGAAAATACAAATCGAGAATTGAGGAAGTTGTTTTAGTAATTCGAGTTTGTAAATACACGTTCACGAAAAATACTCGTTTCCAAAAAAACAATCTGTATAAATTATGAAACTATAATAAGTCAATATTTTAGTAAAAGCGAATATTACGAATTCGATATTGTTAAAAACACGAAAATACAAATCGAGAATTGAGGAAGTTGTTTTAGTAATTCGAGTTTGTAAATCCACGTTCACGAAAAATACTCTTTCCCAAAAAAAAACAATCTGCATAAATTATGAAACTATAATAAGTCAATATTTTAGTAAAAGCGAATATTACGAATTCGATATTGTTAAAAACACGAAAATACAAATCGAGAATTGAGGAAGTTGTTTTAGTAATTCGAGTTTGTAAATACACGTTCACGAAAAATACTCGTTTCCAAAAAAACAATCTGTATAAATTATGAAGCTATAATAAGTCAATATTTTAGTAAAAGCGAATATTACGAATTCGATATTGTTAAAAACACGAAAATACAAATCGAGAATTGAGGAAGTTGTTTTAGTAATTCGAGTTTGTAAATACACGTTCACGAAAAATACTCGTTTCCAAAAAAACAATCTGTATAAATTATGAAACTATAATAAGTCAATATTTTAGTAAAAGCGAATATTACGAATTCGATATTGTTAAAAACACGAAAATACAAATCGAGAATTGAGGAAGTTGTTTTAGTAATTCGAGTTTGTAAATCCACGTTCACGAAAAATACTCTTTCCCAAAAAAAAACAATCTGCATAAATTATGAAACTATAATAAGTCAATATTTTAGTAAAAGCGAATATTACGAATTCGATATTGTTAAAAACACGAAAATACAAATCGAGAATTGAGGAAGTTGTTTTAGTAATTCGAGTTTGTAAATACACGTTCACGAAAAATACTCGTTTCCAAAAAAACAATCTGTATAAATTATGAAACTATAATAAGTCAATATTTTAGTAAAAGCGAATATTACGAATTCGATATTGTTAAAAACACGAAAATACAAATCGAGAATTGAGGAAGTTGTTTTAGTAATTCGAGTTTGTAAATACACGTTCACGAAAAATACTCGTTTCCAAAAAAACAATCTGTATAAATTATGAAACTATAATAAGTCAATATTTTAGTAAAAGCGAATATTACGAATTCGATATTGTTAAAAACACGAAAATACAAATCGAGAATTGAGGAAGTTGTTTTAGTAATTCGAGTTTGTAAATCCACGTTCACGAAAAATACTCTTTCCCAAAAAAAAACAATCTGCATAAATTATGAAACTGTAATAAGTCAATATTTTAGTAAAAGCGAATATTACGAATTCGATATTGTTAAAAACACGAAAATACAAATCGAGAATTGAGGAAGTTGTTTTAGTAATTCGAGTTTGTAAATACACGTTCACGAAAAATACTCGTTTCCAAAAAAACAATCTGTATAAATTATGAAACTATAATAAGTCAATATTTAAGTAAAAGCGAATATTACGAATTCGATATTGTTAAAAACACGAAAATACAAATCGAGAATTGAGGAAGTTGTTTTAGTAATTCGAGTTTGTAAATACACGTTCACGAAAAATACTCGTTTCCAAAAAAACAATCTGTATAAATTATGAAGCTATAATAAGTCAATATTTTAGTAAAACGAATATTACGAATTCGATATTGTTAAAAACACGAAAATACAAATCTAGAATTGAAGAATTTGTTTTAGTAATTCCAGTTTGTAAAACCAAGTCCACGAAAAATACTCGTTTCCAAAAAAACAATCTGTATAAATTATGAAACTATAATAAGTCAATATTTTAGTAAAAGCGAATATTACGAATTCGATATTGTTAAAAACACGAAAATAGAAATCGAGAATTGAGGAAGTTGTTTTAGTAATTCGAGTTTGTAAATACACGTTCACGAAAAATACTCGTTTCCAAAAAAACAATCTGTATAAATTATGAAACTATAATAAGTCAATATTTTAGTAAAAGCGAATATTACGAATTCGATATTGTTAAAAACACGAAAATACAAATCGAGAATTGAGGAAGTTGTTTTAGTAATTCGAGTTTGTAAATACACGTTCACGAAAAATACTCGTTTCCAAAAAAACAATCTGTATAAATTATGAAACTATAATAAGTCAATATTTTAGTAAAAGCGAATATTACGAATTCGATATTGTTAAAAACACGAAAATACAAATCGAGAATTGAGGAAGTTGTTTTAGTAATTCGAGTTTGTAAATACACGTTCACGAAAAATACTCGTTTCCAAAAAAACAATCTGTATAAATTATGAAGCTATAATAAGTCAATATTTTAGTAAAACGAATATTACGAATTCGATATTGTTAAAAACACGAAAATACAAATCTAGAATTGAGGAAGTTGTTTTAGTAATTCGAGTTTGTAAATACACGTTCACGAAAAATACTCGTTTCCAAAAAAACAATCTGTATAAATTATGAAGCTATAATAAGTCAATATTTTAGTAAAACGAATATTACGAATTCGATATTGTTAAAAACACGAAAATACAAATCTAGAATTGAAGAATTTGTTTTAGTAATTCCAGTTTGTAAAACCAAGTCCACGAAAAATACTCGTTTCCAAAAAAACAATCTGTATAAATTATGAAACTATAATAAGTCAATATTTTAGTAAAAGCGAATATTACGAATTCGATATTGTTAAAAACACGAAAATAGAAATCGAGAATTGAGGAAGTTGTTTTAGTAATTCGAGTTTGTAAATCCACGTTCACGAAAAATACTCGTTTCCAAAAAAACAATCTGCATAAATTATGAAACTATAATAAGTCAATATTTTTGTAAAAGCGAATATTACGAATTCGATACTGTTAAAAACACGAAAATACAAATCTAGAATTGAAGAATTTGTTTTAGTAATTCGAGTTTGTAAATCCACGTCCACGAAAAATACTCGTTTCCAAAAAAACAATCTGTATAAATTATGAAACTATAATAAGTCAATATTTTAGTAAAAGCGAATATTACGAATTCGATATTGTTAAAAACACGAAAATACAAATCGAGAATTGAGGAAGTTGTTTTAGTAATTCGAGTTTGTAAATACACGTTCACGAAAAATACTCGTTTCCAAAAAAACAATCTGTATAAATTATGAAACTATAATAAGTCAATATTTTAGTAAAAGCGAATATTACGAATTCGATATTGTTAAAAACACGAAAATACAAATCGAGAATTGAGGAAGTTGTTTTAGTAATTCGAGTTTGTAAATCCACGTTCACGAAAAATACTCTTTCCCAAAAAAAAAACAATCTGCATAAATTATGAAACTATAATAAGTCAATATTTTAGTAAAAGCGAATATTACGAATTCGATATTGTTAAAAACACGAAAATACAAATCGAGAATTGAGGAAGTTGTTTTAGTAATTCGAGTTTGTAAATACACGTTCACGAAAAATACTCGTTTCCAAAAAAACAATCTGTATAAATTATGAAACTATAATAAGTCAATATTTTAGTAAAAGCGAATATTACGAATTCGATATTGTTAAAAACACGAAAATACAAATCGAGAATTGAGGAAGTTGTTTTAGTAATTCGAGTTTGTAAATCCACGTTCACGAAAAATACTCTTTCCCAAAAAAAAAACAATCTGCATAAATTATGAAACTATAATAAGTCAATATTTTAGTAAAAGCGAATATTACGAATTCGATATTGTTAAAAACACGAAAATACAAATCGAGAATTGAGGAAGTTGTTTTAGTAATTCGAGTTTGTAAATACACGTTCACGAAAAATACTCGTTTCCAAAAAAACAATCTGTATAAATTATGAAACTATAATAAGTCAATATTTTAGTAAAAGCGAATATTACGAATTCGATATTGTTAAAAACACGAAAATACAAATCGAGAATTGAGGAAGTTGTTTTAGTAATTCGAGTTTGTAAATACACGTTCACGAAAAATACTCGTTTCCAAAAAAACAATCTGTATAAATTATGAAACTATAATAAGTCAATATTTTAGTAAAAGCGAATATTACGAATTCGATATTGTTAAAAACACGAAAATATAAATCGAGAATTGAGGAAGTTGTTTTAGTAATTCGAGTTTGTAAATCCACGTTCACGAAAAATACTCTTTCCCAAAAAAAAACAATCTGCATAAATTATGAAACTATAATAAGTCAATATTTTAGTAAAAGCGAATATTACGAATTCGATATTGTTAAAAACACGAAAATACAAATCGAGAATTGAGGAAGTTGTTTTAGTAATTCGAGTTTGTAAATACACGTTCACGAAAAATACTCGTTTCCAAAAAAACAATCTGTATAAATTATGAAACTATAATAAGTCAATATTTTAGTAAAAGCGAATATTACGAATTCGATATTGTTAAAAACACGAAAATACAAATCGAGAATTGAGGAAGTTGTTTTAGTAATTCGAGTTTGTAAATACACGTTCACGAAAAATACTCGTTTCCAAAAAAACAATCTGTATAAATTATGAAACTATAATAAGTCAATATTTTAGTAAAAGCGAATATTACGAATTCGATATTGTTAAAAACACGAAAATATAAATCGAGAATTGAGGAAGTTGTTTTAGTAATTCGAGTTTGTAAATCCACGTTCACGAAAAATACTCTTTCCCAAAAAAAAACAATCTGCATAAATTATGAAACTATAATAAGTCAATATTTTAGTAAAAGCGAATATTACGAATTCGATATTGTTAAAAACACGAAAATACAAATCGAGAATTGAGGAAGTTGTTTTAGTAATTCGAGTTTGTAAATACACGTTCACGAAAAATACTCGTTTCCAAAAAAACAATCTGTATAAATTATGAAACTATAATAAGTCAATATTTTAGTAAAAGCGAATATTACGAATTCGATATTGTTAAAAACACGAAAATATAAATCGAGAATTGAGGAAGTTGTTTTAGTAATTCGAGTTTGTAAATCCACGTTCACGAAAAATACTCTTTCCCAAAAAAAAACAATCTGCATAAATTATGAAACTATAATAAGTCAATATTTTAGTAAAAGCGAATATTACGAATTCGATATTGTTAAAAACACGAAAATACAAATCGAGAATTGAGGAAGTTGTTTTAGTAATTCGAGTTTGTAAATACACGTTCACGAAAAATACTCGTTTCCAAAAAAACAATCTGTATAAATTATGAAACTATAATAAGTCAATATTTTAGTAAAAGCGAATATTACGAATTCGATATTGTTAAAAACACGAAAATACAAATCGAGAATTGAGGAAGTTGTTTTAGTAATTCGAGTTTGTAAATCCACGTTCACGAAAAATACTCTTTCCCAAAAAAAAACAATCTGCATAAATTATGAAACTATAATAAGTCAATATTTTAGTAAAAGCGAATATTACGAATTCGATATTGTTAAAAACACGAAAATACAAATCGAGAATTGAGGAAGTTGTTTTAGTAATTCGAGTTTGTAAATACACGTTCACGAAAAATACTCGTTTCCAAAAAAACAATCTGTATAAATTATGAAACTATAATAAGTCAATATTTTAGTAAAAGCGAATATTACGAATTCGATATTGTTAAAAACACGAAAATACAAATCGAGAATTGAGGAAGTTGTTTTAGTAATTCGAGTTTGTAAATACACGTTCACGAAAAATACTCGTTTCCAAAAAAACAATCTGTATAAATTATGAAACTATAATAAGTCAATATTTTAGTAAAAGCGAATATTACGAATTCGATATTGTTAAAAACACGAAAATACAAATCGAGAATTGAGGAAGTTGTTTTAGTAATTCGAGTTTGTAAATCCACGTTCACGAAAAATACTCTTTCCCAAAAAAAAACAATCTGCATAAATTATGAAACTATAATAAGTCAATATTTTAGTAAAAGCGAATATTACGAATTCGATATTGTTAAAAACACGAAAATACAAATCGAGAATTGAGGAAGTTGTTTTAGTAATTCGAGTTTGTAAATACACGTTCACGAAAAATACTCGTTTCCAAAAAAACAATCTGTATAAATTATGAAACTATAATAAGTCAATATTTTAGTAAAAGCGAATATTACGAATTCGATATTGTTAAAAACACGAAAATACAAATCGAGAATTGAGGAAGTTGTTTTAGTAATTCGAGTTTGTAAATACACGTTCACGAAAAATACTCGTTTCCAAAAAAACAATCTGTATAAATTATGAAACTATAATAAGTCAATATTTTAGTAAAAGCGAATATTACGAATTCGATATTGTTAAAAACACGAAAATATAAATCGAGAATTGAGGAAGTTGTTTTAGTAATTCGAGTTTGTAAATCCACGTTCACGAAAAATACTCTTTCCCAAAAAAAAACAATCTGCATAAATTATGAAACTATAATAAGTCAATATTTTTGTAAAAGCGAATATTACGAATTCGATACTGTTAAAAACACGAAAATACAAATCGAGAATTGAGGAAGTTGTTTTAGTAATTCGAGTTTGTAAATCCACGTTCACGAAAAATACTCGTTTCCAAAAAAACAATCTGCATAAATTATGAAACTATAATAAGTCAATATTTTTGTAAAAGCGAATATTACGAATTCGATACTGTTAAAAACACGAAAATACAAATCGAGAATTGAGGAAGTTGTTTTAGTAATTCGAGTTTGTAAATACACGTTCACGAAAAATACTCGTTTCCAAAAAAACAATCTGTATAAATTATGAAACTATAATAAGTCATTATTTTTGTAAAAGCGAATATTACGAATTCGATACTGTTACAAACATGAAAATACAAATCGAGAATTGAGGAAGTTGTTTTAGTAATTCGAGTTTGTAAATACACGTTCACGAAAAATACTCGTTTCCAAAAAAACAATCTGTATAAATTATGAAGCTATAATAAGTCAATATTTTAGTAAAAGCGAATATTACGAATTCGATACTGTTAAAAACACGAAAATACAAATCGAGAATTGAGGAAGTTGTTTTAGTAATTCGAGTTTGTAAATCCACGTTCACGAAAAATACTCGTTTCCAAAAAAACAATCTGCATAAATTATGAAACTATAATAAGTCAATATTTTTGTAAAAGCGAATATTACGAATTCGATACTGTTAAAAACACGAAAATACAAATCGAGAATTGAGGAAGTTGTTTTAGTAATTCGAGTTTGTAAATCCACGTTCACGAAAAATACTCGTTTCCAAAAAAACAATCTGCATAAATTATGAAACTATAATAAGTCAATATTTTTGTAAAAGCGAATATTACGAATTCGATACTGTTAAAAACACGAAAATACAAATCGAGAATTGAGGAAGTTGTTTTAGTAATTCGAGTTTGTAAATCCACGTTCACGAAAAATACTCGTTTCCAAAAAAACAATCTGCATAAATTATGAAACTATAATAAGTCAATATTTTTGTAAAAGCGAATATTACGAATTCGATACTGTTAAAAACACGAAAATACAAATCTAGAATTGAAGAATTTGTTTTAGTAATTCGAGTTTGTAAAACCACGTCCACGAAAAATACTCGTTTCCAAAAAAACAATCTGTATAAATTATGAAACTATAATAAGTCATTATTTTTGTAAAAGCGAATATTACGAATTCGATACTGTTACAAACATGAAAATACAAATCGAGAATTGAGGAAGTTGTTTTAGTAATTCGAGTTTGTAAATCCACGTCCACGAAAAATACTCGTTTCCAAAAAAACAATCTGTATAAATTATGAAACTATAATAAGTCAATATTCTTATAAAAGTTAATATCACGAATTCGAAACTGTTAAGAAGATGAAAATAAATAGAGATAGATAGAGTTTGAGGAATTTTCATCGTAGGGGTCCGAAAATTCCTGTATTATTTTATAGCTTAAGCCGGACCGTTTTTATTATCGTTTTTATACCCTATTCGGGTTTTCTCAACTCCGTCATGTTCGTTTGCGGTTTTTATGGTAGTCTAAATCAAGTGCTTTTGTTATTTTCGTTTCATTTTAAACCAGTAGACTAGACCCTATACTACTTAAAGACATGTAATGATTTTGCTCTACCTCACTCACTCGCTCTATTGCGTTCTTGTAGCCAATGCGCAACTGGAGTTGTTGATCCGATTATCTATTTTACCTATTAAATAAGATACAGAATAGAATGTTTTGAATTCGATTATAACTACATAAAATTGGTGATGGTGTGAAGTTCGAACGTCTTGATAAACTGCTCTGCGAAAAATATACATTTCCGTTCATTGAAATAGCATCAAGTCTTAAGTTATCAGGTGAGTTTTCACAAAAAATTTCCATTATACCACAATTATTAACCCTTTCAGTACAACCGTATCGGGTAAATCCTTACCATTCAAAACCATTTAGTGAATTACAGTATATTTTTTTCTTCTGAAGACTACTAAAACGCAATCACTCACTAATACTAAAAAATCTTTTTTTGTCGTTGTATCTATAACAACAAATTTTACACTCCATCTTTCACGATTTAGAAGAGCTTGACTTGATATGGACACCTGGTGAAATACCCACTTCCTAGGGTATTAGAAAAAATTCTCAATAAATCAACGAAGGAAAAACGATGCAGTCTCCTGAAGACATTACCAAACAAAGCCACAAAATGAAAACATTGCAACAAATCGTATTATTTTTTACTAGAATATCGAAATCGGTACTTTCCGGTCTGATTCCAGTAAAGACCCCGGCAAAGATTTGGTGGATAGATAAGTCGCCTTTACTGGGAGGATAAAAACAGTTTTCCACGACCTGTTATAAGACAAGCCGAGTCATTTCAGCCAGATGGGTGCTAAGACTTCTGAATTTTGAGCAGAAATTCACAAGCTTCGTTGGAAAGTTTGCACGCGTTCCCTGCAGTGATATGAAGCGGAAGGAAAAAATTTATTGCGAAGAGTAAAAGTGCGTTTATGGATTGGACGAAGAAAGACGAATGCGCGCCAGTTAAAGAGCGGGAAAGGTGCTATGTACTGTGTTTTGGGTCATGAGAGAAATAACTGCGGTTGATTTTCTCACTGAAGAAAACTCCCAGAAACTCATAGAACTGTTATTTTATCATACAATTAATTTAATCTATTGAAAAAATTCATCATAAACCGGAATATGTCCATATATTTGGTTATCCAACAATTGGTTTATTAACTTTAATTAAATAACTTCCATTATTTTGCATAAGAATGTTAAAACAAGAAAGTAAATAAATCAAATATGTATATGTCTGTTAAATAAATTAAGTTAAAAAAATTAGAAAATACACTTATATAGGTGCCCCTTTTAGGTTTGGACACCTTGGGGATGCAACTTTAAGTGGTCAAAATGGCTGACATATTATCGAAGTGTTTGACAAACTTGTTTCCCCATTGTTTGTTCAATGGAGACGCACCTTTAGAAACTCCATATTATCGATGACGATGATTTTTCGGCTCTAGCTCTCCGTCTAATAGTTTTAAGTTTAAGTAAGGCACAGCGGGCCTATTTGATGGCTTATGTGCGTAGAGATCCCTGACTAGCTAAAACTATGAATTATATAAGACGTATGTGAAATAGGATATGAAGCAGCGAGATAACGGAAATATTTTCATGGACAAATAATAAATCTGACTAATTCCATTTTTTATTTGTTATACTTCAGCCAGAAAACTCTACATCGTCCACGAATAACCAGTTGTAGTTCTATTTCAAGACGGAAAATTCCATCCAAATATTAGTAATTACTTTAAAAACTACCAAACATATTCTATTTCATTTGATGTTACTGTACAACAACCCTTCATGTGAAAATGAATTATCACTATAAATCTAATCAACTAGAAACTCCTAGGCCATAATAAGATTATGGATTTTGAAAGTAGAGTAGCAACAAAGAGGAAAGACCAAAGATAAATGATATGTGGTTAGAAATTTCACAATGTAGTCGAATTGAGAATGAGGCGAAATAATAAAAAAAATATGTGGAGATTCATGCAAATGGAAGCTATTCAAAAAAGGTTATGGAATATACAAGGTTTCAAGATTACGCTAATATGTATAAGCATTAGGTAAGTATAATGATAATGTTAATGTCAGAGTTCGAGCATATAAAGTAAAATTCACAAATCGACGATTCCCTGATACTATACGAGGTGTTGTATAAAGGATATTGGAATCAGTTATTTCAAATTCCAAGAATAGGAAACGCTATACTCTGCTTAATGCTGTACAATTAAAGACGATGATTGCTTTTGTTAGAGTATAACCAAGTACGGGCCTTCGAGTTATATCGAGATTACATGAATAAAATTTCTCTGTATACTGTTTCACCAAACACTAAGCTGAAATCATCATTCCTAGCTTGCAACAATCGACTCAATTTATTGAAAACGCCAACGAACCAAAAATGGGTGCAGATCGACAGACATTACTAACAAAACTATGGATCACTTGTATATTCATCATATAAGTAATTGCTTGACCTTACGTGTGCATTTAAAATCATACCAATAGAAAGTTTGTACTGCGAATCGGGAGAACTATCCTCAGGAAAGAGGAGAATGTTTTTGAGCCTTATAAAGTAAAATCCAATCTATCAATTCTACTCTCCAAAATTTCTTCTCTAAGAATTTCCCAAATCTTTTTTCAAATAAACTCGGAACCATCAAACCTTCCTATGCTAGAATTAGTTACCATCTAAGACAATTTTTTACCTCCTGAATTCTTTCCTATCGAAAAGTCTCAGACTCCTCCATGGATAATAAAAACATCAAACCAACCATTCGATGTTTGAAACCAACCAAAGATAATTTATGAGCAATTTCTGCATGGGTTCAGTTGTAACGTCAAGATATTGGAATATTTTTGTTCATGTGTTCAAAAAATAACGTTCTTATCCATTTTAGGATACATCTTGTAGAATTTTCACTATATTAAGTTACGACAGGTGCCATTAAATAAGGGCGAGGTTGTGTACCCGTCAGTATTCTGGAGTCATTCAGAAATACAATATTAATTATCATATTTTGTCGAGAAGTGACTAAACTAAAATTGCATGGATATGAAGATATTTATAAACAACACATTTTAAATCTGAAATCCTGTTCACTCGTTACCTTCTTCTCCCTACTAACTCACAAACTATTGCTCGCATTTTCCTTCCAAAATGGTAACTTTCATCTAACCATTTCTTTTACCTTTTCTACCTTCTTGGACAGTAACTTATTAACAATGTTTTCCTCAACTGCTTTTCGTATTGCTATCCACTTCTTCTGCATTTTTCTCCTCCGCGGACCAAAAATATTCCTTAATTCCATATACCATCTCAATAAATATGAATTCCGTAGTGAAAATGTCTAGCAGTTAATCATAAAAAATCCTTCTTCATACTGTTTCCTCTACAACTGACTCCTACGTCGGTTGCGCTGTCATTTGGAATCACGAACTCATCCGTTTACCTCATTGATGATTCTACAGCTTCCGCAAGGGATGCAAATATATTTGTTCCATCCTCACAATCAATTAAAATCATTTTTACGACCACCAATAATCCAAAACAAACATGACATGTACATAACACCTTGCTCATGATACAACAGTTTCTCTTATCTCTTTTTACACATTGGAATCAATGGAAACGAAACTTTAGATCGCCACGTAAAGAATCCTCTAACAACCCCTCAAAAATCCTGGTTCGACTTGAAAAAACTACAAAACGTCATCGAAGAGTCTAGGAATAACTTCAAGGCAGTAGTACACAACATCCATCCATCTACCTCTCACATTTTCCCAATTTTTTATAAAAAATAGAAGCTGCGGCGGTAAGAAGACTCTATGATATCTTTAGAGAGTGGCTCTGTCTGCAAAAATTGCCACTTTCATTTACTGCAGAGAATAGTCCACCAAATATCAGCAATTCAAACAAACCAGTCTCAACTGCCCAAAAGAGTTAAAAAAGTCATGAGTTTATCAAAGCTATCGACGAATATATCCAATACAGGGTGAATCATGAGGAACTTTATATAATTCTACCATATGTAGAGCTTCGAAAGCTTAGGAGCTTTCTAACAGCCTCATAATGTCCTTCCTGAGAGGCTCTAGATATGGTGAAAGAATCTGAAGTTCTTCGTGACTGTATAATTTATTTGTAGTGATCTATTATGTAATTTTAATATTTGCTGGAATAAAAAAATTGAAACCATACATTCCTATATTTATTGTAAGTACACTTATGGTATTTATCCCATTGAATGATTCGTTGGTAAAAATAACTATGATCTGCTTTAGGAGATTAGGCTTTGTTTTTATCGAAACGTACAAGAAGGAATAAAAAAAAATGATTTCGCAATATATAGAAAAATACGAAAGCTTGTCTATTTTGAAGCAATTTATTGCGTTGTCAAGTTTGAAACTACTCACTGTCGGAAATAACTTCGTTACAAGGAGTGGAAGATATAGGATATAGCGTAGGATATGGAAAAGAGGAATGGAGAAGATTACGAAATATATGCAGTTGAATCAATTTGTAAATCGATGGTTGAAAAAAGTATTCTTCCAGTGAATACGATATCAAATTTGATCCTTTCATCGATATAGTTTTGAAGTAGCTTGAAAAACGGTAAACCGGAAAAATCTTAAGGTATTTTCTGTAGCAATAAAAATAATAGAAATTGCAGCTCTATAGGATAAAGAGGATACAGAAATACACTCCTCGAAATGAAATTTACGTATTAATAGTTTTATTTTTATTCCAAGTGAAGTTTGGTAACGTCTTAATGCTAAACAGTTTAAATTGAAATCTTACTTCCAACAGTTATATAATTTGTATTCTTTAGCTCATACCAACTCTCGTCAACTTTTACTTTAGATGAGAAGTCTTGAAAAACTTCAGATACAGATTCAATCCCAATACTCAAAAACGAAAATCTGGAACGCAAAAACATTAAATGTTATAGCACTTAGGGAACTGCATATACATATATCCATTAATAACAACAGAGTGGAATTTTGTGGAACCATAGTCCAAAATGTCGATGAAGACACTAATTTCCCAATTTTCACTTTAAGAAGTCTTTTACAGAGTAGAAGGCACTTTCCAGTAAATATACCTTCAAATTATTGCGAAATTCTGGAAAAGATGGAATCGATTTGATTTCAATTGGCAAGTGATTGTGCATTTTTTTGCATTGTAAAATATTGAGCCGGCAACTAATTCTAAATATGGGTCCGCGTTCGAAAATGGATAGCCATGCAACGATCTTTCTGATGTTGATGTTTTTTTTTTACATTCTACTCGTAATAAACGTGGATTAACTAGATTTTGAATAATGAGGTTTTGAAATCCGGTAATTTTGCATTAAAGGTGCTTTTTTTATAAACAATAACGCTATTCGGCTGTTTTTTTCAGCAACAACAGCCCATTATCGCGATGGAACTTATTTTTTTCTCAAATTCTGTATATGTTTGGTATCGACATGATTATTCAAGAAGGACACCAGCACTGATGAAAATGGAAAATTTGTTGGTTTATATGTCGATGAAGACACTCATTTTCCAATTAAGACGATCTTTAATGGTACAGTCAATCGCACAATTTTCGATATGGAAGTAATACTGATCCTGGATGACTGCGGGAACATACAACACAAAGGCCTTTGAATTTTGATGAGAGAGAAATGTTATATTGTCAAAAAATTGTTACAATCTGTAGACAAAAGCTTGTAAAAACCTAAAAAGTTGCTTAAAGTGGGAGGCATTTTCTAGTAAATATGCCCTCAAATTATTGCGGAATGCGAGAAAAGATAATATCGATTCGAATTCAATTGGCAAGTGATTGTGCATTTTTTTGCATTGTAAAATATTGATCTCTGAACTAATTCTAACGTGGGTAAAGGTCGTGCTCCACGTTTCTAAGTGAATAGCCATGCAACTATCTTTCTGTGTGGTAATTTTGCATCCTGTGAACTCTTAGTCGACTTATGTCCGTTGCCTGAATCGTTTTTTTTTTTGTAAACAATAACGCTCTTCGGCTGTTTTTTCTCCAACAACAGACTATTGTCGTGATGGAACTTATTTTTTTCTTAAGTTCAATATATGTTTAGTATCGAAATGATTATTCAGGACTGATGAAAATGGAAAAAGATAAAGACAAATATAGCCAAAAAGATAAAGAAGTCGAAGGGTTGGGCACTGCTTTTTAAGAGATTGATTGAAAGAAAATAAAGAAAGAGTCTAATTCTGACAGAGCAGATATTCACTTATGGTATAAATACAAAAAATAAAACTAACCGAGTGTAGAAGCATGAATATGCATTACCTACTTAAGTTTCATGCTTTTTTAGAATTTATCTTTGCTCACGACGCCAAAAATCTATATGGGATCCGACAATTTTCTCAAATAAATGAACGAAAACAACTTTATCGCAATAATAGGTTGGTTCAATGATGATAAAACCTAAAGTAGCTAACAGTTACCAACCGATAAGTTCGCGTTGATTCCTAAATTTTGATCTAAATTAAACAGTAAAAACTGTTTACAGGGGCTTTCATCACTATCGATGAACAATTATTTCCAACGAAAGTTAGATAGATTTCTTTATTCAGGAATAAATGAATAAAATACTAAGAATCATATTCGGGATAACTAAATGAGTGCAGCTTAATTCGATCAAACCAAAGAAGATTTACGAAATTATCCAAAGATGAGAAGGAACATAGAGAAATCGAAGAAACTATTGACAACATACCAGATACAATTAGTTTACATACACACACATACATGCTAGTTATCGCTGAAATGGATTATTCACAGTAAGATTGAAGTTGCTCTCTCAAAATCAAAATATATGGCTTCCGAAAACACCGCTCTACCTATTAACTTAATCATCAACACAGCTAAGGACGCCTCTGTAGGGAGTAGATGGAAAGAAGGAACTAAGAAGGACTGCTTCGTAGCAACCCTTAATAACAACAACGTCATCAATTCCACTAAGTAAGATTGTGTCTTGAGAGCCATCAGCGACATGAGCTTACCGAGATACTTGGAAACGATCACACAGGACGTCGGTACGCATGAAATAATATCTAAGCCTTATATTTGCTATCTAGGTGTAAATATTGACACTCGGCTTCACTTTAAACAACAGGCATAGCACTTGAGCGTGGTAAAAACAGTGGAATTCGAGGAAAAATGGCCGATAGACTCCTAGGTGAACCATGGGCATGGAGAGGTTAATTATTACTTGACGCAGATGATATCTGTGGGTGCTTCTGGGTATACCTGTATCGTTTTAATCACGACACGTCTCCCGGTGTACATGCTTCACAGGTGTAAACGAAGATACTGAGTCATCTTGGAAAACTATATTAAAGCAGAAGCTTCGTCCAGAGACTATGGTGAGCACCATGTTATCATCGGAGACAGCTTGGAAAGAGACAAGCTCTTTTGCAACAAGTCCTTAAAAACCTCCGCTGTCTAAGGGATCGAGAAGCTAGTAAAGCGGGTAGTTGAAGAAGAAGAAGCTATGAAATTCAACGACCTGTATAATCCAAAAGGCAGTAATTTAACAATTCTTTTGAATACAACGAACTTTTGTAATTAATGTTTTTTTTTTGGTAACTATCACAGGTTTGACTTTTTGTAAAATGGAAACAACTAAATGTTGAAAGTGGCTTCGATAATAATAATGAAATATAATTCTTCATCTTCAATATTTTCTCGGCCACCTTGAAAACACTTAAAACACATCGACGAGATAAAAAATCATTGCCATACACTTTTTTCAATAAATTATGAGTTCCAGTTACCGTTTATCCAAATTTCATATGAAAGTTCACTACAATCCGTTGCTTTATGTTTACATCGATCATTTTTATGACAAAACAAAAGAAAATGTTGAAAGTGGCTTCAATAATAATGATGAAATGTAATTCTTCATCTTCAATATTTTCTCGGTCATCTTGAAAACCCTTAAAACACGTGGACAAGATAAAAAATCATTGCCATACACTTTTTTCAATAAATTATGTGTTTCATTTACAGTTTTTCCAAATTTCATATGAAAATCACAACAATCCGTTGCTCTACGTTTGCATCGATCATTTTTATGGCAAAACAAAAGAAAATGTTGAAAGTGGCTTCAATAATAATAATGAAATGTAATTCTTCATCTTCAATATTTTCTCGGTCATCTTGAAAACCCTTAAAACACGTGGACAAGATAAAAAATCATTGCCATACACTTTTTTCAATAAATTATGTGTTTCAGTTACAGTTTTTCCAAATTTTATATGAAAATCACAACAATCCGTTGCTCTACGTTTGCATCGATCATTTTTATGGCAAAACAAAAGAAAATGTTGAAAGTGGCTTCAATAATAATGATGAAATGTAATTCTTCATCTTCAATATTTTCTCGGCCACCTTGAAAACCCTTAAAACACGTGGACAAGATAAAAAATCATTGCCATACACTTTTTTCAATAAATTATGTGTTTCAGTTACAGTTTTTCCAAATTTCATATGAAAATCACAACAATCCGTTGCTCTACGTTTGCATCGATCATTTTTATGGCAAAACAAAAGAAAATGTTGAAAGTGGCTTCAATAATAATGATGAAATGTAATTCTTCATCTTCAATATTTTCTCGGCCACCTTGAAAACCCTTAAAACACGTGGACAAGATAAAAAATCATTGCCATACACTTTTTTCAATAAATTATGTGTTTCAGTTACAGTTTTTCCAAATTTCATATGAAAATCACAACAATCCGTTGCTCTACGTTTGCATCGATCATTTTTATGGCAAAACAAAAGAAAATGTTGAAAGTGGCTTCAATAATAATGATGAAATGTAATTCTTCATCTTCAATATTTTCTCGGCCACCTTGAAAACCCTTAAAACACGTGGACAAGATAAAAAATCATTGCCATACACTTTTTTCAATAAATTATGTGTTTCAGTTACAGTTTTTCCAAATTTCATATGAAAATCACAACAATCCGTTGCTCTACGTTTGCATCGATCATTTTTATGGCAAAACAAAAGAAAATGTTGAAAGTGGCTTCAATAATAATGATGAAATGTAATTCTTCATCTTCAATATTTTCTCGGCCACCTTGAAAACCCTTAAAACACGTGGACAAGATAAAAAATCATTGCCATACACTTTTTTCAATAAATTATGTGTTTCAGTTACAGTTTTTCCAAATTTTATATGAAAATCACAACAATCCGTTGCTCTACGTTTGCATCGATCATTTTTATGGCAAAACAAAAGAAAATGTTGAAAGTGGCTTCAATAATAATGATGAAATGTAATTCTTCATCTTCAATATTTTCTCGGTCATCTTGAAAACCCTTAAAACACGTGGACAAGATAAAAAATCATTGCCATACACTTTTTTCAATAAATTATGTGTTTCAGTTACAGTTTTTCCAAATTTTATATGAAAATCACAACAATCCGTTGCTCTACGTTTGCATCGATCATTTTTATGGCAAAACAAAAGAAAATGTTGAAAGTGGCTTCAATAATAATGATGAAATGTAATTCTTCATCTTCAATATTTTCTCGGCCACCTTGAAAACCCTTAAAACACGTGGACAAGATAAAAAATCATTGCCATACACTTTTTTCAATAAATTATGTGTTTCAGTTACAGTTTTTCCAAATTTCATATGAAAATCACAACAATCCGTTGCTCTACGTTTGCATCGATCATTTTTATGGCAAAACAAAAGAAAATGTTGAAAGTGGCTTCAATAATAATGATGAAATGTAATTCTTCATCTTCAATATTTTCTCGGCCACCTTGAAAACCCTTAAAACACGTGGACAAGATAAAAAATCATTGCCATACACTTTTTTCAATAAATTATGTGTTTCAGTTACAGTTTTTCCAAATTTCATATGAATATCACAACAATCCGTTGCTCTACGTTTGCATCGATCATTTTTATGGCAAAACAAAAGAAAATGTGGCTTCAATAATAATAATGAAATGTAATTTTTTTAACCTTTTAGTTTTTTTTTATCAAAGTTTTTTCAAATACCGTTAATTTGTCCAGTCATGGTAATAGGTCTGTACAGAAATGACATAGAGTTGCATCAGACATATTATTTGCATACATGAAAAAATTTCAGCTCGTCGCTCTAGAGACGGTCATTATTTATATTTGAATTTTCTCATCTCGGGCTTTCACTAATCATATTTTCCATCTTATTCACATTGTGCAAATTCAAACTGAAACTTTTTAAAAAAATATGCATCCCCTGTCGGATGTAATTACTTACTTCTATTATTACTTTTCCTAGTGAATTATCATTATTCACCCTTCTTGTAACTTTGTTTCGAAACTTCAAAAAGGATGGAATATTTCAAAGAATACCCGTGTAATGCGGATTCCGTTTGTATTCCCAAGCTTGCCACATCACTAGATTATACGTTAAGAGCGTGGATTTTGTATCAGAGTATAAGCTTTCAGATTAAATATTTGAAGTGCTGTATGGACATTGCATTGTGACCATTACAAATTAGTCAAGTAGTGCAAACACGACTCGACAGAGACAGTTCATTATGTTTAATACTGCATTACAGAATGAAAATCGAGAAATAATAATTTTTCCTTCGAAAATATACCGGGGATCCTATGTCACAAAAAATATAGTTGAAAAGGGTGGATGTACTCCAACAAGTGACTTAATCTAAGATTTCTGAACACATATTTTCTACATACTATCTTTTTCTATCAATAGAAATCAAACAAAGATCTTCTTCGCAAAACCAACTGCAAGACATACGTTCTAGTTTCTTTAAATTGACAGTTGTAATCCTCAAAATAGAAAAAGATGTAACTAACTGTACTAAACATTGAATTTGACGTAAGCTTCGTCCAAAGACTATGGTGAGCCACCAAGTTCTCATCGGAGACAGTCTAGGAAGAGACAAGATCTTTTACGACAGGTCCACAAAATCGTTTTATCACGTTTTAATCACGACACGTCTCCCGGTGTGCATGCTTCACAGGTGTAAACGAAGTCATCTTGGAAAACTATGTTAAAGCAGAAGCTTCGTCCAGAAAAAACTCTGTGGTTTATAAAGGGATCCAGAAGCTAGTAAAGCGGGTAGTTGAAGAAGAAGGAGCTGTGAACTTCAACGACATGAGGAAAGAATATGATTACTAGATCCTCCTCCACCCCTCGAATAAGAGTATTATCTCGGGGCACTGTTCAGACAACCGTTGACTGAAACCTCTTCGACGTCAAAATGAAATTAAGAAGTTGCAGTTGGCCAAAGAATATAAAAATTTTAAGCTTAAATAGTGAGGGAGAGTTTTATGAAGTGATAAGTCAAAGTTGGAGGTTTTTGGGTTTAAAAGAAAAGTATCACGCAGATCAAAGAAAGAAGGGATGTTAGATTCACAAGCAATCCCGACTGTAAATCACAGCGGAGGTTCGGTGATCGTTTGGGAATGTTTTTGAGAATAGGCGGTTATAAAAAATATTGAAAGAAAATGTTCTGGCCAGCACCTGATCAGCACATAATTTAACTTCCAACATCACAACGATCCCAAGAATTCCTCGAAGCTGCGCAAAGAGTATTTGAAACAATCGGAAAGGAATAATAATCTGGCCATCAGAGTCACCTGTACTCAACCTGATTGAATAGTTGTGGAATAAATTGGACAAGGAAGTTAAAATGCGTTGTCCTATTTCTACTTTACGTCTTTGGAATATCCAAAAAAAGAAATGGAACCAAATTGACGATGATTATTTATCGAAATTTTTACTGAGAACTAATAAAAGCATCGATGAAACAAAAATTTAAATATTTAACAATTACAGACTGTAGTTTTATCATTACTATATTCTTATCTATGGTATTTACGAAAAAGGATTTTATTATAAAAAATATTCTACATTTGAATGCTTCTCTTCAATATACTGTCCTCCCATCGCCACACACCTTTCCATACGTTTTTCCATTCATCGAAGCAGTGCTGGAAGTCTTCTTTGGTGAAGGCCTTTAGGAGCTCTGCCGTTTTTTGCTTTACCGCTTCCATCGACTCACATTGGGTCCCTTTCAAAGCAGATCTTTTCCTAACCTCTCTAACATTTCAAGGAAGTCTGAGCAGAGAAATTGACGCAAGAGCTTTTGGTCAGGAGTCAAATTTTTTGGCTAACTCCGTCATCTGTAATTCCTCGCGTAAAAATTTTCTAACCGTTTCTTTATCGGTGTTTACAGCCTCGGCAATCATCCGGCTCCAGCTCATTCGACGATATGCACGCTCATTTTGGTTGATTTTGGTCACTGTTTCCGGAGTTGAAACAGTCACATGGCGACCTGGGCGCTGGTCATCTTCAGTACTCTCTCGGCACTCACTAAAGCGCTTACATCATTCAAAAACACGCGCACGAGATAGGGAATTGTCCCCATAGGCCTCTTGCAACAATTTATAGTCGGAGTTTTTTCAATTTAATGAGAAATTTCAGATTTGAGATCTCACATGGTTCGTTTCAAACCGCTACTGGACAAATACTATAATAGTGACAGAAACGTGTTTTGGGACATGCCTAGACAAGATATGAAGATACCCAAGGCACTATTCGTTTTTTACCCCATCCGTCTAAGGCGCCCTCTAGGCGCGCAGTCTCCTTATTTAATAGCCAGACCTCGTAAGTTCTTGAAAATTTTTTATAAATTTTCATTTTTAGTTGCCGATATTATGCTGTAAAATAAACTTTGTTTCCATGTGCAAAAATAAATGTGAGTTTGCAATTCAACAGAAGCTTTGCCAAAGAAAAAAAATTATAATCGTTAATAAAGAGTATGATAATTTTTTACATGTGATTGCTTTTGAAAAAGGTCAAAGTGCACCAACAAAAGGCATATTTAACAAAATAGATTTTTCGAATACAATACGAACTCGATTGCCTTATTGAAAATAGCCGATACTTTAAACATAATAAGCTGTTTCAAGTGAGAAAGTATGAAAAGAGGCTATTATTAGAACTGGAGTGTTGCCTCAAAACTTTCAAAATAAATCGAGAAATAATTGACTTTTTTTATTACGAATCACCATTTACCGCCATTACAGAAGTTGTAAAAGTTAAGTTATATACAAGGAGAGTAGGAGAGTTTTCTATACTATCAAACACGCGATGTATGTATCTTTTATTCAATAAGTTATACAGGGTGAGTCTCACAAAACTTTAGATACTTTTACCATATGTAGAATTACTCAGGGAGGACATCATGTGGTTACTAAAAAGTGTCATCTCCTCTTCTCTATCAATTTACAGAATGATTTGTGAAATTCATCATAAATTTAGATTTTCTATAGTGTTTATTCCACCCATTTGATTTTTCAAATCTTTTTATTACTATCAGCATTCGACTTGCATCAGCTAAACTTTGAAATTCCATGAACGGCTTTGAAAATATCAATTTGAAGATTCGAAGAAAGAATGCCAGCAGACAGATGGGCAAAGTGGGAAGGAAGATACAAAAAGAGGGCCAAACCTACAGGGTTGAACAGAACCTGGTCCTATTGAAAGAAGAAGATTCGTATTAAAAATGCACCCTGTATAATATTATTTTTAACACAATGTGTGGTTTTTAAACTACTTAAGTAGATCTGCGACAAGGTCGCATTTTAATTCAATTTTCAGTGAACAATTAAATCTTATGAAACATAAAACAACCATAATAAGTATAATGAATACCCACAACATCATCTAATATCTTCTTCTCTCTTCTTCATATTGTCACACCACCTCTTTCGTGGACGACTTCTACTGCGTGTTCCAATTGGAGATTTATCTCTTACCATTTCTACCAGTCTATCATTCGACTGGTATGTTGGTTCCATTGTTTTTTACGCTGTGATACCAAATCGTTAATGTTATCTACTGAAGTTTTCGCTTCCTTATCGGTCTAACAGTGTTTTCTCCAAGATTCGCCTGAGAATTTTCAATTATGTGATCTCCAAGAGTTGTTTTGTTTTAGAAGTTTCTGGTTTTGTTTTTGATCTATAAGTCATTCTAGATCTGATTGTCGCTTTGTAAATGCATGTCTTTGTTTCTTGTCCTAGGTGTTTGCTTCACCATACTACGTTCTGAAGACATCCCGCGATCTTATCTGCACTGGTTACTTGTTTTCTTACTTCGTCTTCTACGTCTCCATAACTGTTTATGTGAGTTCCAAGGTACTTGATTCCATTCTCTGCTGTATCATTTGACCTTCTAGTTCTAATTTCTATCTAATGGGCTCTTTGGATGTTGTTATGCATATGGTTTATTCAGTCGACATAGTCAAATACTGTTTTCATGAGAGATGTCACCCATTTCGTAACCTTTGCGTAGCAGCACCTTTTCTATGATTTAATCCATTATTATGTTATCTTCTCGATATCGCCATTGAGTGGTAGTGGTTTTGCTTTCTTCTTGAAAAACTTTATTATTCCGTGGCAGAATTCTACAATCTACCATGGACTGGCATAATTCCAGTCTATATACCATCAGACAACAAAATTTCTGCTATAAATTTCTTTAATTTCTTAGACCTTTTGATATATTAATACTTATAAATGTTCTTGATTCTAGGTCTTTTCTGTTTTAAAATTAATTTGTTTTTATAGTTTTTGAAAAACAGAAATGAATTGACGTTCCGACTTAACTTCAGTCTTTATCACTATATTTCAAAAATTATTAAAAAAAAACTAATTTTAAAACAGAACAGACCTAAAATTAACAATATTTAGAAGCATCAATTTATGATACTAGAACATCCAAATAGTTTGGTCTTTTTTACAGAAGTTTCTAGTATTAGAAAACTTCAGAACATTCTAATAGTTTGTTCTTTTTCTTGTGAACATCGCATTTTTTTGTAACTGCTTACTATTGATACCAATTAATCTTTACTCGACTACAAACACGATTGAACTGACGAATAGTCACTGAATTTCGGCTTATGTATTATCAAACACCGGAATTTCCAGTACCATAACATTCTAGAATATTTAGATGTACATAATTTAGATTTGGTTCTACTAGATCAATAATGACACTCGTACACATTTTGGAACTTTCCAGATCAATTCGAAAATTTCTAGAACTATCTAGAACATTCTAAATCGCTTATAATAAATTGCACTCATCTTAGAATTTTCTAAATCATTCTAGAAATTTCTAGAATCATAATCGTGATAATGATAATTGCACTCATTTTGGTACTTTCCAGATCATTACACAAATTTTAAGAAGTTTCTAGAACATTCTAAATCGATTATAATAGTTGAACACATTTTAGAAGTTTCTCGACCATTCCAGAAGTTTTGAGATCTTTTCATGCGTTAAAAAAGGTCAGAAATATATTTTCGCTCTCCAGCCACTTCCAACTCGCTTACTATAACCTGGAGACCAAAGGGGTATTTAGCACCCCAACGGGAAGTTGATTGGGGTTGCTGGTGATGGATAAAACCGAGTCTTTACATGCTAACAAAGCATTATATATAAGCGTTTTCGTATTGGGATTGTGGCAAAATTAAACACTAAAGTGCACTAACTTTAATATATTCCGAGCTTTCGAATATTTATGTCTGAGACTGAAATTATGGTCAATTATAATATAAAAAATATGTATAAATATATAATAATAATAAAATTTACTAACAATTATTGAGATTCGGCGGTTTTAAATCACTTTTTAAATTATTTTATTCACTTTGCTTCGTTGTTTGTTTATTTATCAGTGAATCCGAAGTCTTGCGACAAAATTCAAATTTGAATATTTAACTTTAATCTTTTTCAAAATCGAATTTTATTAAAAATAACACAGTTGAAAAATATTTTTATATGGTCTGAGCTTTCATAGTTAATTTGTATAAAAAATTTTGAGCTTTTATGAATATAAATTACTTTTTTATATTTTTTTCTCAACTTCGCTTCATTGTTTGCTTTCGACATAATTTAGATTTGAAATATGAAGGCTCAAATACCTCAAATCCTTTTCAAACCTAACTAGTACGTTGAATTTCGTGGTATTTTTATAGCGATTCATACAGATCGAAGTCTGAAAGATTTTTATGAAGAAAAACATTATTTATTCATAGAAATCAAGGTATATAACTTTCCCTTGTCATCTGCTAACTTCTGTTCACCCCATGCGCTCGTTTTTTAGTTCATAAATAGCTTTGTTATTTGTGAGTGGATAAGCAATATCGCACCCAATGTATTTTTTGTTCCCAATATTCTATTTGGATTAAAAAATCTCTCATAAGCTTCAATAATTAATTAAAAGGAGCACTATATATTCCACGTAAAATGAATATTTTTGACACAAAAACAAACCTTTGAGGCTTGATATTGCGCCATTTACATCTGACACTTGATGTATATCACATATTTAGGCTAATTTCTACTTGGATATCTTCTTTTCCATCACATTTAATTAATTTTCCACACCCACTATCTGGTATTTTAGTTTGGATAGAAGATTAAATAACAGTAATTCTGATTATGCTATGATCAGAATTATTCTGTCCTATACAGAATCATCAGAATGTTTGAAAGCTCCCCTAACCTAACCTAACCATATACGAGGTATGGTTATTGAGTAACGAAATTAGCGTCGCTACAGAAAAAGTACGCATGCTGCTGTAAGCATACGACTTTCAGCTGTGTAGCTTGTAGTCTACTGTTTCAAATCCGATGTCTACCGTTTCTGTAGACAAAGAAGTGTATCCGTGGTCTTGGTTCTTTTGTTTTGCCATAAAAATGATCGATCTAAACGTAGAGCAACGGATTGTTGTGATTTTCGTAGTAAATTTGGAAAAACGGTAATTGAAACTCATAATTTATTGAAAAAAGTATTTGGCAATGATTTTTTATCTTGTCCACGTGTTTTAAGCGTTTTCAAGATAACCGAGAATATGTTGAAAAGATGAGTTTTGTTCGAGTTACCCTTTTACGATAAAAACCAATGAAAATATCGAAAAAGTCCTGTACGATCTGACCTTCTTGCGATTGCTGATTCTATAGAAATTGACAAAGAATTTGTGCGGAAAATTTTAAATGAAAATTTTGATATGCGAAAGGTATGATTGAAAATGACTCAGACTGATTAGAGAACGTAACAACGTGTGACGAATGAAATCTGCATTAAAAGGAACAAGATTGAGTCTGCTGTAGCTGTGAAAGAAAAAGCTGCGCGCATGCTGAAGGAATTAACAGAAAAAAAACTTGCTGCTTTGTTCGGAGGGATGTAGGGCTAGAGAAGGGGAAGTATTGAAGATGATAATAAATTAATAAACATAATATGAAAATAAAATGTTGGTGGTATCGTTATTTGAAAGTCACGGCTCCTTATTTACAATGACCAAAACCAGCTATTCAATTGGATTATAAAAAAACACATAAGGATCCTTACTAGAATAACATTCAAATGCAGTTCTCAAAAATTTTCCAATTGTTTCGTAACTTTGAGGATAATAATTAGAAATCTAAAATAATGCATGTATACATTACAAATAAAATGAGTTTGATTTTAGTAAAATCCATGCATAAGTTATGATTCATCACAATCAAAAAGTAGCAATACCTCATTTTACAGAAATTTTTGTGGTTTGGGCACAACTACAAAAACCATCACGCGACAATGAGTCAAGTAAATTTAATATTATCCTATAAATATTTACCATCACTCACCAAAGAATTCCAGTTTTCTTTGGTAAGTGCCTTTAGGAGCTCTGCCGTTTTTTGCTTTACCGCTTCCATTGACTCAAATCGGGTCTATTTCAAAGCAGGTTTTATCTTCGGAAACAACAAAAAGTCGTACGATGTCAAACCTGGTGACTAAGGCGGGTGTTCGAGCACTGGGTTGCGTTGTCCTGGTGCAAATCCACGATTTGTTCTTCCACAACTCGGGTCGTTTTTTACGAACTCGTTTTCGCAATGTTGCCAAAACTGACAAATAGTAAGTCGTTTTATATGGTTGAGGAAGGTTCTAGTATAGACTCGAAGCGCGCGAAAGATTCTATCTAATAATTGGATATTTACGCTTGCTGTTACGAGATGGAGTACTGACTTCCTTTCTCACTTATCTAAGCACGCACCGACCTTGAAATTACTTATAAACATCCGTAGAGAAATCGAATGTAGTCTAAAAGCTCTAAAAAACATTATTCTTCTTTCTGTGACACATTGCGATCGCGGGCCTTATTTATATGGCCCAGGGGCCGGAAGCGGCCCGCGGGCCGTATCTTTGACATGACTGTTATAAGTTAAAGCTGATCGAGACCTCATTATCAGTGATCAGCGTTACATCCTCATCAGTTCCTTGTCAGGTTATCCTAAACTGTACATTACCAGGTTGCAGAATTAGCTGATAGGGTCTTTATCGGGCACTCACAAAAAATTCTGGTTGATACGGAATCTAAGGGATGAAAGTATATATTCTAAAATTGAGTTAGAAGAATTTTGATTGGTATATCATGTGAAGTTACTAAAATTAGGGAGCCACAAATGAAACCAATTAAAAATGATGAATTAAATGAAAACTTTGTGCTTTGATACCCACAATAAGGTCTTGATATGACAAAAATAAATAAATAACCTTACTAATATACTTATCATATTGAAAATTGTGAAAATGTGGAGTAGAAAACGTTATAATATAATGTAATTAAGTTAATATCGCTTAATTTTCTATGAATAAAGGATCAGCCCAAACGAGGCTTGATTAAAATATCTCAAGCTTTATTTGACACTTTCAACCTCAATAAATTAGCTCTTTAAATACTTTCCTTCCACTCCTAACATCCTACCCTCGGTTAATTTTTGCGACCGGAGATTTGGATTTTCGACTTTTCTTAAAGAAATCACCCGACCACAACATCTTTCTCCTTCCATTTCGCCGTACATTTTAATAATTTTCTCAGAACTTTCCACTGCAGAATACCCTTCTCAAAATACCGTGTTAACAACCCTATTATTCGCAGATGTTGCCATTACCCCAATCAATCTTTTCATATTGCCCTTATAAATCATACTGGGCTTTCACAATTATTTCAAATCATCACTACGACGTATTTTCCTCAATATTTCTTATATACAAGTGGGCTTATCATACAACGCGATTCAGAAATGAGTTTTTATACAGGGTGGTGCAATACAACATGCATAGCCACTTCGACGGAAAGCGTCGCGCTTTTCGTGTTCGCACGTTTTACGAGAAGCGGTTCCACGTTTAAACCACCAGCAAAAGGTCGTCCAAGCACGTCTAGGACCACAGACAATATTGATAGGATGAAGGAGTTAGTACGAAAAAATCCGCGTGTGTCCACTCGGAAGCGATCGGCAGCTTTAAACTTGTCACGACGAAGTTTACAGCGAATTTTGAAGTTGGATCTTAAACTGCATTCTTATAAGCTCCAGTTAACACACGAATTAAAAGATACCGACTTTGGAGCAAGGCTTGGTATTTGCTGATTAACTGTTTAGTCGATTTTCGTTATTGGACCGAAAAAAATCCAAAAATGAAACATCAAAAACCACTGCATAGTCCGAAAGTAACGGTACGGGCAGCAATCTCATGTGAAGGAATTATTGGCTATTTCTTCTTTGAAGATTCACGAGGACAAAACACCGATCGTTATGTTGCGATGTTAGGGAGATATGTGATTCCAGAACTTGCTAGATCAAAAATAGCGAATACGAGAACTTGGTGCCAACAAGACGTAGCGACCTATCACACATCAATGACTCTATCCCGGCTGTGAAACAGATGTTTCCTGCAAGACTAATTTTCCTTGACGTAGCCCTTACTTGCCACAACTTGATTTTTTTGTGGGGACACTACAAACGTAAAGTCTACACGAACAATCCGAGGGAAATCATTCAGCTAAAGGAAAATATCCGCCAGGAAATAGCAGCAATCACCCCAAATTTATTAACAAGAGTTTTCACAAATCTGCGTTCGCGTTCATCATTTAGATGTTTAGATTTAGATTTAGATGTCAAATTTGACGTTGCTATCATGAAGTTTAACATTTTTAAAACGTATTGAGAACTTGTTGTCATATGTTTACAAATAGAAAACATCTTCGTGCGATGTTTTTCTATGACTTTCGACGAGGATCATTTGTTTGCCGAATCATTCTCTACTAGTCAAAACATCCAATTAATGGATCATACGCCGTACGGTCCTTGTTTGACACTCAATGTTTCGTTCTTAGAGTAGATCAAAAATTTTAAGATCCACGTTCTTATACATCTGAAGGAGTGGGTTGATGCTTTCTAATCACTTATTTTGAAGGTACCTCAATCTGGATGAAACAAACGCTTCAACAGTTGGTTGAAATGCACGCAAAAGTTTATTATCTTAATAGATGATATTTTGAAAAACAACAAAGCCACATCTAATTATAAATATTTGTTTTAGTTTGTCTAACATTGATGTACTTTCTTTTATCTTAGTGCATGACTGAGCATGATAGAACAATGTCACATAGTCTTATCACAAAGTTATATTTAATCCGTTGTCTAGGCTTAAGTCTCCATACTTTAGGTTCAAATTTTGCCGTGTAAATTATTCTTCATAAATTAATGAATCACACTGTATGGTGACTAATAACAAAAATTAAGCTTTACCATCTCTCGTTTCATCGACACTAATGGGCTTTCGGGTGAAAAAACATAGTTGTGACCTTCTCCATTAATGGTAACGGGTGAAATAATAGTAATGGATGAGGTTTAAACGGTACAAATTCGAATTCTTTATCGATTGTGGAAAAATCTCGAATTGCTTATAAAAGAAAAACCGAATTAGAAACGACCTTCACCCTATTTATTGAACGAAAAGTATATGAGGCAAGAGTTATGGTTAACTTTATTAATCCTTAACCAACAACGTGGCGTCTGGTACGCGATAAACAAGCTACTCGATCAATCATGGGACTTAATTGCGAAAAAATAGGACTACCCATGGACATTGTACAAAAGAAGCTGAAGAAATGAAATTACCAGCAAGGAAAACGATAAAGGAATAACAATACTAAAATGAAAGGATTATAATCCTTTCTACAGAGTATACTACTGAGACAATAAGCATTGACAGACGATTAGGAATGGTGGTAAAGTCTTAAGCCATGGTCGACTTTAGCAAAGGCAAATCTTCTATAGATCTGTCTGATCAAAATGCAAACTACAACACTTCTTTGAGAAGGACGTTGAAGGGGAGTAGGAAAATTGCCATTGATCTCTTATTTGGTACAGAAATGGTAAATATTCATAATCTTTATAAAAGAATAACAAAAAATAATATAGCAATTACTGATTTTTAAATCAGCAAAGAAGTTACTGACGAAAGAAACTATGAATGTTGGTGATCAAGAGACGCCAAAACTAAAAAAACCCATTGCTTAATGAAGAATGAAGGTCCAAATCACAAAGTTAGAAGAGAAGAAAAGGAGCAAGTGCGAGGTAATGTTTCAAGGACCCAGTATGGTTCAACCAAACTATAAAACACATTCAAATACAGTCCCTTAGGCCGCGGAGATGATTCGTAGTAAAATACGTCGTGCGAGCTGTAGGAACTCTCTGGGCTGTCGGGAAAATGTAGTTGTGGGCCTTCTGACCTTACCGGAGATCAAAATGTTAAGTTGGTTGACACCTTTTGCTAGTTATCAGGCTAATTAAATTAAATCAATTAAATATAAGTTGATTTGCTACAAATTAAATTATAGTCTGTTACACCGAGTTGTCTGGGACCACGAAGAAACATTTTATAATATTTTAGACAAATATGTTCAGTATGTATGTAGACATTTCGGCCTTATAGTGACTGTAGTATTTGATGGTTACACCGATTGTAATAAAAATACTAAAGCCGCAGAACAACGACGTCGAGCTACAACAACATCTTCATCTTTTGATGTCATTTTTGATGAATTTATGACAGTTTCCACAAGCAAACAGAAATTTTTTGCAAATACCCACAACATGTTAAAAGAAAAAGTTACTACTGAAAATATTCTTTTAAAACAAGCTGAAAATGATGCTGATGTTCTCATCATTGAAACAGCAATAGAACAATTCAACACTACTTATTGCTCGAACTCCAACAGAAAAAACATTTTAAACCGGGAACGACTCAGCAATCAGAAATATATTCATCAAAAAGTTTCTGTGCTTTTCCAAAATCATATATTATTTCTACACGCAACAACTGGCTGCGATACATCAACATTTTTCAAGAGGGGCAAAACAACGGTTTCGAAATTGTTCGAGAAACAAAATTTAATTAATTGTGCTGAAGTTTTTAAAGATAGTAACTTTACTCCAGAAGTCATGATCACTAATGGAATTCTTCTTTCTATGTACGGAGTTCCAAAAAAAGTTACCTGCTTGGATAAACTCCGATACTTATCTTTTGTAAAAAAAACAAGTACAATTAGCTTATCTCCTTCCAACCTTTACTTTGCTACTTAACAACATCTACTCCGGGTATATTATTATGTTCAAGTATGGCTTGGTAACAAAATGGATCCAGAAGACTAGGGTTGGTTAAGTTAGTTGACAATGCATTGGTTAGGTTACTCACATGCGCACTCACTGCACTAACGCTCAGAATTATTCTGTCTGTTTTCAGTCTCTGAAGACGATACGTTGATTACCGAAACGCGCATCAGGCAGTGTGTGAGTGTTGGTTTAGTGGTAGTCTAAACAGTGTGTTCAGTATTTCATCTCCCAGTTATGAATCGTCGCAAAAAAACCCGACTCCTTAAGGCCTGGGAAATCTTCATTCGAATGTGCTTTTGGTTTCAAGTAAAAACACGCCATTCAATACGCAGACAGCTTACGCATTCAAAATTCTTCAGTTGATATACAGCAAATGCATTCTTGAAATACCGATAGCGTATATATCTCTAAACTTAACCCGTTGTTTGATTATATATTTGAGATTTTTAGTTATCAAAAATCGGGATATATCACATAGAGCGCTTTACGATGGGATATAGCAAGCACAGCAGACAGAAGGCATAAACGATAGATTATGGGTGGGGCATCGCAGCACACACGACAAATGACAGGTAGAGAAAATGACAGATCATGGTACCATGAACAATACCAGAGATCACAGCTTACACGACAAGATGGACATGATACTAGACATTACAAAACAATTGATTGACGATGAAAAACCACATATGATGGCGTGATAATCGACTCATCACGTCATTTAAAAATTTTCAGACGCCCACGTGAGACCATTCCTACTCTCAGATTTTAACTGTCGTCTGTCAAATATCTATTGACAGTTTCATGTTCACCGTTTTCCATTTTGAGAAAAATGGAAAACGACTAATTTAAACGAATTGTAAATAGAAATTGAGTCTCGAAATCGGTTCAAATTTTAGTAATAATTCTTCAACGTATGCGCAATTACGCTTCCCAGATTTTCTTGATTAGTGCTGACATATTTGATGTGGAAATCTTTCCATACAACCCTCGTAAAAATATACTTTGTTGGTATTTATCGAAATCAACGATTACTCTAAACTAAGACATATTATATACGAGGTTTGTGCCAAAAGAATCGAGTCTATCCAGTAGAGGATACTATCCAGGAACACGGATCAGAATATGAATGTAAGCTCGATACTTTTGGTACAAATTTCTTATTATTTAGTCAAACGTTTGCATGTTCGTACGTTCATAATGTTATCGACATTTTCTAGAATTTCTAGTCGCGGTTGAAGTATTCTTCTCGTTGAATAATATACTAATTCAATTCAATTACTGTCCCATTTGTCGTCGATAGAACGACAGTCTAACAAGTGAAGTTTGCTGCTATGTTATTATCTGGATGAATTCGTTAATTTCGTTTTAGTATTTTGTTCATGTATTCAAGATACAATCAACTACAAACTCTCTTGGTTAGAATTACGTGAAATGAACGTTTTCAGTTATCGTGACGAAACTTCTAGAAAAGTATCGCAATTAGTAAATTAGTTTGGAATACTTCGTCATCTGTTTTTCATTATAACTTCCATAATTCGAGTACAATAAGCAACTTCGTATAGCGGAATAGTGGAAAAACACAGGATGTACAACTTGGAACTTTCAATTTTTAGAAATTTTTGTGTCTGATATTTAGGACTTACCTCGACTTGGTACTAAATTAGAGTCACCGTTTAATAAAGACAACAATTGGAAAATAAGTTTGAGAAGAAGTTGCTACTTAAGTTTTGAGATAAGTAAAAGCAACTATTTTTTAATGGATATGACTTTATTGTTTTTCAAAATGTTCTCCATTAAGATCAATACACTTTTGTTTGCATTTGAATCAATTGTCTAAGTATTTTTCTCAGGTATCTCCAAAACATGTGATTTGAACGCATCAACCACTTCTTCACGTGTAGAACAACGTTGAACTCGCAATTTATTTTTGATCCGCAAGAATAAGAAGAAATCATGAGGTGCCAAACAATCATCAATTTGATAATTTAACTGCTCAAAAACCTTTTTGTTTAAGCTGATGTGTGAGAGCTTGCATAGTCGTGGTGGAGAATGATTCGTGCGATTGGTTTTCCTGATAGTTTCAAACCTTCCTGGCAAACAAATGCTGGTGTACCATTCAGAATTGATCCTTCCACGTTCCACGATCATTTGCTTCGAACTGCTCTTCCAACTTTTTTGTAGGAATTGACTCATCTTGCAAGACCCATACAGTCGATTGTTGTTTAAATTCGGATTCATACTGATAGATTAACGAACTGTCGCATGGCACTATCTTATAAACGTCTTTTGAGGCAAAACGATTGAATTTTTTCAGCATTTATTCACACCAATCGGCACGAGCTATTTTTGAGCGATTGTCAAATTATGCGGTTTCCAAATCAAACAAACCTTTTGACAGTCAAATGCTCATGCAATATCAAAGGTTTGCGAGAGAAACTCAAGCCCAAGTATGCCTCAGTTTACGCAAAGCATTGATGTTTTCTGGCACAACAACCGATTTTGGACGACATTCACGGAATTCATCCTTTAGCGAAGTGCGACCAAAATTGAATTCGGAAAACCAGCGAAACACAGTCTTTCAAGATGTTGCTTCATCACCAAAAGTCGAAGCGAGTTAATCGGCACATTGCTGTTGGTTTAATCCATTTAATCCACGTCTTTAGTACATTCACCATTAAAAATCTCAAACTTCATGATGGCAATGTCAGATGTGACATAATGACATCAATGTTGCCATATCTGAAAACGCAAGTAGCAATCCTCGTATTGAGTGGATTATAAAATGGTTTTGAGTTGGTTCAAAAATTTTTGTTAACAATAGACATGAAATACAAAAGGCAATCAAGTTGTATACGTGCCCATCCCTTTTTGTCATAACCAACTCGTTTAACTAGCCTTTGTTTTCACCTCATTATCTTGAAACATGTGTGCTAGATAAGTGCTAATCTAACTTTGGAAACAGGAGATAGTTATTGGGCTTCCACTCTAGAGGGCGACTTTACATTTTCCATCCGAATCGTGCAGGCCTTCAGTTAATATACCTAGTCGTTTATAAGGAATGTATTTGCATAACCTTTTAATGCAATTGCGATGATTTGTTGATGATTGTTTTCTAAAAATCTTAAGTGATAAAGTGGGAAACTGAAAAAAATTTAACGGTGTTTGCAGAATTGTTATTGAAAAATCGGATTTTCTCGGTTGTAGTCATGGACAACAGTCACCTTCTTAAACAACAGAGTTATTAATGATGATTGATGATAAAGCTAACCTACAAATTAGAAGTTTTTCGATGGATCCAACAACGTATGTTGCGATATCAACCACCTTTATAAATTTAAGACGAAATCGGTGAACGAGTGAAAATCGCAGTGGGTTGCTTCATACCAACATTTATGTGAATATGTTAAATCTGACATTACCACCTTTCCAAGACCTTCATGTGACGTACCATGAGATTGAGGCATACTTGGAATTAGTTGTAGTAGTTTCGGAATAACTACACATGTCAGGCGATCGCCGAAAAGGAATCACTACCATGACAAAACATTTTTGAATAGCCAAAACATCGATTTGATGGTTCGTTCACCGTTGAGTTCTTGTTTGGCACCCTATTTTTTTTATATTCCCGCAGATCACAAATGAATTGAGAGGTCAACTTGAAGGAGCGGTTAATGCATTCAAATCACATATTTTGGAGATATCTCAACGTTTTTACAATTAGTTCAAACGCATGCAAAAGTGTATTCGTTTTTATTTGTGTGTCTTAAAACTTATTTGGCAACCCTCGTAACAGCATCAAGTTTGAAATAAGCGGAGCAATTAGATCTTTAATACCTCTAAAGACGCTGAAAACGCAGAAACGCGTTTGGAAGCGGTTTCCGCAGTTTGTGAAGAGCGAAAATATTAATTTATTAAAAACTTTCGAACGAACACTCGGCAGGTATTTTTAAGGACTCAGATTTCAATATGAAGCGAGCTAATGGCATAGATTGTGGGAGGGAGAATTGAATGAGATTTGGAATATTTTCTAAAAAGTATTGTGACTGTTTTAATCGGAAAATGAAGCAGAGAAGGTGGAGGTCCTCCATCATGTGACTAATACATCAGCACCATATTTATATGAATCAAATCAAAATTCTGACTCAACTCGAAAGTAGAAATCATCATTATGAATAATATTCCAAAGGTCGGCTAATAAATTTCAATTATCCGTATTTTATCTATATGGTTAACATTGACATATTTAGAAAAACTCTTTTGGGAGGGAGAAAAGTAGGAGGGGGTAACTAACAACTTAGCTCAGAAACGGAACTAAACGCATCTTGACATATTTCACTTATAGTCCAATCATTTTAGGTAGATTTAGGTAAGAATTTCTGAAAATCGAGATACCTAGCTTACAAAGTCGTTTAAACTTGTTAATTTGACATCCTAGAACTCCTCTCAAAACTCACATATAATTCAATGTGAGCAACTTTAAAAATCGGGGGTCCAAATTGAAAAAAAATCGATTTTTTGCACATTTTTTCAAATAACTCGTTTCCAATGGGTTTTACGCTAATTGTAATTTTTATCAATATTGTAGAGCATTAAATTCTCTACAACTTTTGTTTCAAAAATTTTTTCATACGTCGAATCGTTTCAGAGAGGGCAGAGCGTGCGCGGTTATAATCAAGTTAGAACTCTTGTCCTTGTAATTAGTTTTTAATTGTTTTTTTTTTAATTTTAACAATCACAAATGTATCGAATGACATTTTTATATAAACATTAATCACATTCTTATTTCTTTCCTATTATTTTTTATTTATTTCAGAATAATTACGATAAATAATATTTTATATATATAAAATTTTTCTCTCTACGATTTTGAAACTACACGGGCAGGTAAGTGCTATTAAATGAATTTATACTTAATTGGAAATAAATAATTGAGCCAAAAATATCTAAATATAATGTAATTGTTATTAAAAAATGAAAATTAAACATAATTATATATTTAGCAATAATTTATAAACTTTATACGAGATTATTTTGATCGGGACTAGCAGTTGATTGCAAACGAGATTTTAACCGCACACGCTCTGCCCTCTATCTCAGAAACGGTTTACCTTAGGAAAAAATTTTTCAAACAAAAGTTTTAGAAAATTTAACGCTCTTCGATATTGATAATAAACACAAATAGCGTAAAACCCATAGAAAACGTGTTATTTGCAAAAAATGTGCAAAAAATCGATTTTTTTTTTACTTTTGACGCCCGATTTTTAAAGTTGCTCACATCGAATTATATGAGTTTTGAGAGCAGTTTTAGGATGTCAAATGAACAAATTTAGATGACTTTATAAGCTGGGTATCTCGATTTTCATAAATTCTTGCCTAAATCTACCGAAAATTACTGAACTATAAGCTTAGCTCTGTTAATTCGTTGTCGATCAACTACATGTAGAAAATATGCAAAGCTAAAGCTAAACTAACTTAGTTTAGCTCTTGGTAGACAAACTGCTTAATATCTAATATACATCTGAATCGTTTATATCGTTTATGATCAGAGAAAAACTGTTTTTGGGGGTTCAGTTATAAATTTCTACCGAAAATAAAACACGACATTCGAGAAATCTGATAAAAATCTCGTTCCAGGTTAGAATTCGCAATCAGCTGTTAAGTGATCTCTCTGACCCGAGATCAAGGTTTCCCCTATTTCGTTGACCTTTGGCCGTATATAAAGAATGTATAGATCACGCATGAATGTATAGGTACGAAAGAAATTTTTCAATTGATATATCTGTGAAGCAACTTTTAGTTTGTTAATAAATCTCGTTAAGCAATGAATAAATCAATTGGACCTGAAGATTAAACATCATACAAAGAAATAATGTGCCGCATCAAATAGGCGAGTCAGTCATTTTCGAAACTTCAAAATGTGTGTGACTCTTACCTTAATCCACGATTGAGATCCATCGAATACAACGTGCTTCTCTTCGGCATGGAAGATTGGACATTGAAGAAGAAAGGAATTAATAAATTAGAGATCTTTGAAGTGTGCAGAATCCTTGGACTAAGACACTAAGATGTATTAACAAACAACAATTGAAATTGAAAATTATTGAAAACAGGAAAATGGCATATTTAGAGTATGTAATTCGAAATAAGAAATATCAATTCCTGCAACTGCTAATTAAGGTTAAGATCGAAGGGCGATGAGGGATAGAAAGAAGGGAAAATTTCTGCGAAATATCGAACAATGGACAGGCCTACACAATATACAATCGTTTAATACACGCCGCAAGAGATAAAGAAATAATGGAAAATGTTTTCGCAAACATCCATTAATGGATTTCATTAGAAGAAGAAAAAGCAATTATCAATTATGTTGAACCAGTCGACGAAATAAGATTTTTCTTGAACTAATGAAAGTACAAGAAATCAAAATTTGGCATTAGTTTGTCTTTAACAAAAAATTAACTGAAGCCTTTCTTACATCTCAAATAAGGGAAACTTACTTATTTTGGGAGAGTACAGGAGTGGGGAAGTCCCCAAGTTTGTCCTCCCTCTAATGAGTTGCCATCATGTTCTGGTCGAGAGAGCAATGGGCATTCGCCGTTGAGAGTTACTTTTCTAATAATCGCTCAATTGTTGCCTCACAACGTGCCTTCCGCATGCGTTTTGACAGACTTGTTTCTGGCCGTAATTCAATTCTGTCGTGGGAAAGAGTGATGTAGTCAATTCTGCGTTCTCCTCGGCGGTACGCTCGCACTGTTCGTCGAATTCTCCATGAATGCGATTTTGTTGCTCGTCACATTTCGGGTTGCGTCAACAAACAAAGCATGCGTTATTGGAGTGGTGAAAATCCGCCCGAGCTTCACCAGAAGCCACTTCATTGCGAACGAGTTAGCGTTGGTATGCAATATCGGTAATGAGAATAATTGTTCATTATTTTTTTGAGGAAAACGAACGTGCAATTACTGTAATTACTATGAATGCAGCTTGTTACAGTAACATGATTGAGGAATTTTTTCTTCCATGCCTCGAATAAATGAACGTTAGGGACGTGTGGTTTCAGCAAGATGGAGCCACAGCACGAGGCCCAATGGATTTGTTGCGACGACATTTTCCCGGCCGCCTCATCTCTCTCAGGAGAGGCCGGTAAGCTCTCCAGATTTGACTCCATGCGTTTTTTATTTACGGGGTTATTATGTAATTGCCAACATACCCATTGATATGCTGCGAAGAGTGAAGACGAACTTCCGAAAACTTTTAAATCAGTATATACACAATAGAGGTCACCATTTATCAGATGTCATTTTCAGCACTGTATTTTCAAATAAAAAAATAATTAGAACAATATTTGAAGTACTTTTGTTGTTATTGACCTTTTAAATAAGTAAGTTTCTTTGGCGCACCTTTCCATACCCCTTCCCTTGCCACACACCTTTCCATACGTTTTACCATTGATCGAAGCAGTGCTGGAAGTCTTCTTTGGTAAGTGCCTTTAGGATCTCTTTTGCTTTACCGCTTCCATCGACTCCATTTTTCTAAAATTTGAAGGAAATCTCAGCAGACCAGTTGACGCAAGAGCTTTTTGTCAGGATCAGATATTTTGGCACCAACTTCGCACAGATTTTTGTCACGTTTAATTCCTCTTTTTTAACCGTGTCTTTATCGGCGTTTACAGCCTCGGCAATCATCCAGATGCTCGTTCGAAGATCTGTTTGATTGTGGTTAGATTTGTGATTTGATTTTGGTCAATGTTTCCGGAGTTGAAACCGACTTAGACGCTGGTCGTCTTCAGTGCTCTCTCGGCACTCACTAAATCGCTTACACCACGAGATAGAGAATTGTCCCCATATAGGCTAAGGCATTTACGAAATTACGTGAAAAAATTAATAGTAGAAAAAAACAACGCCATCGTGTTCTAGGGTTTAATTAAAAGTTATGTGCATAAAATTCAACATTTTTGTCTATGCGTTATTTTTTCAAACAATAAAAACACCAAAAAATTGGTACAAATTTTGTTTTTTTGCGTTTTGCAATATTGTAGACAATTGAAATATCTTCAAAATAAGATTTTATAAATTAAATTTGTTGTTTAGATAATTTAAACGAAGGAGAAAATTTTTAATTTTTCAAATTGTCTATAATTTGTTTAAGATTTCTTATTATTATTATTATTATTATTATTATTATTATTATTATTATTTTTACTTAATCAATGCTCTAAAGACGGGCCCTGTGGCTCCAATAGTTTTTGCAAAATGGCAATTAAACCATAGGAGGCCCTTTTTTTTAAAGGGCCATTCTAGCTCACCGGATGGTCCTCATCATTTGGAAAGTCACTTTAGAAAGAAAAAGAGTAGAACTAAAAATCTCTCATCTCATTTTTTAAAGTTTTTTTTACCTCAAAAGAGGGGTAAAAAATTATTAAACAATTTATTGTTTTTCAAACATTTTATAAAAATATCGTGATACCAATGTCATATTCGGAAAGCTGGCAGTTTAATTTGGGACGAAGTTAGACATTTCCTTTTAAATTCACTGCGGCTTTGTTTCTCAATATTAAGGAATGTTTTTTGTGTCATTTTGAGGGGAAGCTTGAAATTTTTATCGATAAAAGTTTCAATAATCTATTATTGAAAATGTGCATTTGGTAGCAGTATAAATGACTCTGCGACAGCTGAGGAATGGGGATAATGAAAAGAAGCAAAGACGGCGCGCTCCGACAGACTTCAAATCTGCGGAGCGGTGAAAAATATCAATGATCTCAGTAACTATTGGGTCGATTTTGATCTTTTTTTTTAAACTGGGCTAACTCGTTCAGCTAAAATTAGTTGTCACATTAGGTTTTTACTAAAATTGATAATTTTACCAGTATTTTCCCCTCTATGAATTTCAATTTTTTATTTATTAACTAAACAAACAGTTATTCATACTGGCATAAAATACTTTGCACTCTAGGTGAAAATACTTAATTTTATGGGGAAATATTTCGTATTTACTGCTTCACTTGAATAGGACAGGGCACTTACGAAAACAAAGACAAAGGTTCAGCGCAAAACGCAAAAAACAAAATTTGTACCAATTTTTTGGTGTTTTTATTGTTTAAAAAAATAACGCATATACAAAAAATGTTGAATTTTATACAAATAACTTTTATTTAACTTTTTTCCACTATTAATTTTGTCACAAAAAGCATTTTTTTCATAAGTGCCCTGGCTTAATATGCCTCTCTTAAAAATTTATATCACTCAGTCGGAGTTTTTCTCAATTTAACGAGATATTTGAGATTGATACGCTGCACCGGTTTGTTGTCAAACATGGCGAGAAAAAAACAACCGCTACTGCACAAATACTATAACAGTAACGAAAACGTGCTTATACAAGTTATCTAGACACCCAACCCGTCTAGGGCGCCCTCTAGTCGCGCAGTTTCGTTATTTAATAGCCAAACCTCGTAAATCGCAAAAATAAGATGTCATTTCATTATTCCTGCTTGAGAAGAACATTTAAATAATACATCAAATTATTGATTCATCTAGTTAAAACTGGTTTTTTCTTACTTCAATTTATACATACTTACCGACAGTAAGAAAATTGGATTTCTACGATAACACCAGACATAAAGGACCTCCTACAAGAAAATAAAGATAGTAAACAGAAAGATTAACGGACAGTGCTACAAAGAAAGTAGATAAAAACGTATAATTACTCTTGTTCTGCTTGTGTCGGTAATCCTGTATTATGTTTGGGAGAATGTTTCAAACACCACTATAATTACTTTACGGTCATTGAACTATTTTCTAAAAACGTATTTACACAAATTATGTTTTATTTTCTTTCTTTACTTTACTTTACAATAGACATTTTTCTAATTACTTCTTTTTTAAAAATTAGCTTTAAATTATTTTAGTCTCTATTATTTAGAGCAGAATAATATATTATCTAACTGTTTTTGAAATTTATTTTTGTAGTAATGTCTTTTTATTTTACCTTACATTGCACACCTGGTGTTAAATCCAATTTTACCATTAAAATTTTTATGAGGAACGGCTACACACAAGGTGTGCAATAATCTCATTTACGCTAATTCACTTACGAATTGGGTGATTTTCATGTTTTTAATTAAATTCAATTAAAAAATTCCGTTCTCAAGAAGGGTGTTTGAAGAAATTGTAGTCTCGAAAGGGCTTTAATATTAGACGTTTGTCTCATTTCAAATGTTAAATTTTCAATATCCATAATTGTTCCTAAACATTCGTAAGCAAACAAACAACTACATGCATTAACTTTATTTGCATAACCCGTTATCATGATAGTTCAATATGACACTGGTAGCACCATCTAGCTACAAAATGCAGAAGTACAAAACTTATTTAATTTTAAACCGAAGCTGCAAATGTGTAACGCTAGGTCCTAATAGTCCAAGAGCTAGTTTATATAAAACAACATCGATTTGGTACACGACGTTTAACCACCAGATAAAATTAGCTAGTTAGTTAGTTAGCTCATCACCAAATGGTATTTCTGGCTGTACATTCTGGAACCTAAACTTAGCGCGGTGCAGTAGTACCAGAAATGTATTTGGTCGGAAAGCCCCCGCCAAAGGCAACTCAAAGTCATCCATACCGAAAAATCAACAAGTACACGCGTGAACCTCAACTATGAGCGGGACAGTAATGCCAGAAATGGAGCTAGCTGGGAGCCGTCGCCAGAAGTGATTGAAACTTCGGAAAATTCATACGAAAAACATTATATGGTACACGTGTGAACATTTGGAACATTTGGAAGAGCGGCGGAATAGTGCCAGAAATGTAGCAGATCGAAAAATCTTCGCAAAAATTGTGTCGACGTAGATGTCAAATCAAAATAAATTCGAAGTTTTTACATTCGAAAGCTTTTTTATTACGCCATTCCAAATATCTCTTTTTGCTACCCCAAATAAATAAAAAGCACGTTTCTCCAATTTCAGAAAGATCGGTACTTAGCTACCCTACACGTTCAGAACTAGTTCAGGGCTCAATATTTTACAATGCAAAAAATGCGTAATCACTTGCCAATTGAGGGTATATTTACTGGAAAGTGCCTTCTACTCTGTAAACGACTTCTTCTTCTAATAATAGTTAATTCCGGACATGCTGCATACTGGTTTATTTTTTACTATGTATTTATATTCTGCATACCAATTAGGAGAAAACATTCTTGTTGGCTTAAATTTAAGTGCGGAGGAAAATTGTAGGATTTGACCTAGTGGAAGAGCCTTGCTTCCAAATTTAAGACGCCTGGAGGATACTTCAATTCTGAAGAGTTTTCATGGGCTTGCCGAGACCGCCCCCTTTTACTAGTTATAGTAGAATAGAGTTCGAATATTTCGTTCTATATTAAGAATGAGAATGAAAGGAGAAAATCGGTGACGCGGAAAGTAGTTATAAACATGAAAGCCGTTTCCGGAAAATATTCATGATTAACAACAACTATTCGAACTCTCAGATACTCAGAGCCGTAGGAAATTTATATAATTTATTTTACTGATTTATAGCGAAAAATCCATAAAAGTTAGACCAAACGACGACGGCACAATCTCATAGAACAAATCGATCATTTCAAATGAGAAAATAATGGACTCAAACCATTCAACGAAAATCAACAATAATCAACTGTATACAGTTTATTTCAATAAACCGGACTCACATTCAAGGGGGGTATTTTTTCTTTATCATTTACTTTTTATCCTTTTCAACTCGGCTTATTCTGTTTCAATGTGCTAGGTGCACATTTACGAGGTATGGTCATAAAATAAATAACTTTTAATTGAGATACATCTATTTCAACTAGTATCTTTCATATACTCATGAGTTAAAATCAGTTTAAACTAGTTTAAAGTAGGACACAGGACACATATCAATAGAGTGAACATGTCCTAATTACCACCTCCCGGGTAAAGAAGGTAGAATATTTTAAGTAGCTTAAGATAGAGCATTCTCGGAAATATTTTGTAAGAATTATCTTAGAATATCATAAAGTTATAAAGTGAATATTGAAAATAGAAAGAATGTCATTTATATGGAGTTGAGCTATTGGAAAAGAGAGAAAGAGTACCGGTTTACTACTCTCTATCTCTTTTTATTTGCTTGTCGTTTTCACACTTCGAAACTTCGACAACATGGCGATCCAATTAGAATAGAGATATAGGGGGTAGTATACCGATCTTTTTCCTTGTTTTATCAACAGTTCGGATCCATTTAAACAAGCTTCCAAGCCGTTTCCATCTTTATTCTATAAAGAATATTGAATAGTGTTGTCAGTTTGCTGTAAAGCTTGATACAACTTTCACTCATGTTTTTATGCGATGGATTATTAAGGCAAAGTTATGTTTTTGATGTTTTTTTCCTCTCGAAATTCGACGGTGTTATCAGTTTTATCCTTGATATTCTTGTTCAACCAGCATCATCGAAAAACAAAGAAAAAACTATGACTATTTTTGACCAAGGACCACGTTATCCTTATCGAATTTAGTTTAAAACATAAAGTATAATGTTAATGTATCAAATTATCCCATGCTGCTTGCTCTAATTTATCATATAACTGATGAATTTATCGATAAAAAGTCAAAAATGTTTGCACCAGGTGAAATTAGAGAAATTTAAATAATGTATTCGATAATTTTAATTTCAATTGGTAAAAGGTATGAAACAAACATCAAGAGAATAACCATCCGAACACAATCAGCACTCATATAAATTTTACAAGTAGTACAACAAATAATTGATGTACAAAAAAAGATTGAATAATTGATACGAGGTCTGGCGTTTTTTCCATTGATCGAAGCAATACTGGGAGTCTTCTTTGGTAAGTGCCTTTAGGCTCTGCCGTTTTTTGCTGAGCTGAGCTGAGCAGACCCAAAGCTTTTGGTTAGGAGTCAGATTTTTAGGCACCAACTTTGCACAGACTGCATGTGTAATTTATCGTGTACAATTTTTCTAACCGTTTACAGCTTCGGCAATCATCCGGATGCTTATTCGACGATCTGCTCGTACAATTTTGTTCGTTTTGGTTACTGTTTCCGGAGTTGAAACAGTCACAGAGCGACCTGGGCGCTGGTAATCTTCAGTGCTCTCTCGGCACTCACTAAAGCGCTTACATCACTCAAAAACACGCGCACGAGATAGTTATTTGTCTCCCTAGGCCTCTTGCAATAATTTGTAGCACTCAGTCGGAGTTTTTTTCAATTTATCGAGAAATTTGAGATTGATACGTTGCTAATGTTTTTCTGCACGAGCAAAAAACACATGTATGTTATTTTCATGTAATGGCAATCATTACAAATGATAGTTGCAATAAGGTATAATTAGTTATAAATTCGTTGTGAACACATATATAGTTTCCAGGCGATGAAAAGGTTAAAAATCGCCGATTCGTCGCCTCGAAATACGTTAACATCGACAATTTTTTATTTGTTTCGAAGCTGAAATACGAAGTCGAAATTATTGCCCAGAAAGTTGAGAAAACGGCGAGAAAGTAAAAACTTGATGAGTTCTTTGGAAATTGGTGTCGGAACGTAAAGATAAAATTAATTAACTGGGTGATTTAAACTAAATTGTCTGAAAAATTAAGAAAACTCTATCGACATCGTTCGGTAGATACTATATTATTTCGGGAAATAAACTTATTACAATATTTACAGAAATAATCATGTGGAAAGCGCTTCAAATCATTTTTAAAGAAAATAGAAATAACGATCTAACACGTTCGGTCTATCTAGTTGATAAAAAGTGTATTCCGACATGAATATTAACTCGTACATTATAGTTACATTTTAGAATAGATCAAATTGTGTGGCCTCCATTGAAATGTCACCCAAACTCACTGATACCAAACCTAGCCAAAGTATTAGAAAAGACTATGAAAACTAGAGTGAAAAAATTCTTCTTCTTCATCGTACATTAGTTCTGTGTTTGCATCAATGGTTGCTTAGCTGCAGCTGGAATTATGAAGACCAGCTTTCATACCATCTTGTAGGTGGTCGTCCTTTCGATGTATTCGGTTTTTCTTCCTTTACAATTTTTACCAATCTGTCATCTAACATACCGTCCATATGGTCTCTCCATTCCCTTCGCCGATTTCTCGCCCATCTTCCCATCTCTGGATATCATACATATCTCTCATTCCATCATTTCTCTTGTGGTCAAATAATAATAATTCTGCCAAATTACATCACTCGGGTACCTTGATATTAATGACGCCTTTGTTGATTTAGCTTTCACTTCATTCTTTATATTTCTATTACTTATTATGTTCTTTCTTAGATAATTGAAAGACATCGCTTGTTCCACACTCTGATCGATATTACGAGGTTACATCTTCTCGGTTTTCTGGAAATTGTAAGAAATATGTTTTTCTTCGGGAATATTTGAATGTTAAAAGCTTTCGCTATTTGTTCAAACCTATACAGTAAGTTGTTTTCGTCTGCTGCGTCACTGCGTCATCAACATAACATACTATTTTTATTTCTTCCTCTTCTTCTTATTTAAAAATAGAAATAAAAATAAAATAACTAAATTTTTGGAAAATCATAACTTTCAAACTATTAATTTGGATCTAGAAATCATGTCAGTTCAAGATGGAATACATTTATTAACAAACCAGTAATAGGCATATTTCTTGATTTGGCAAAAGTTTTCGACACCGTCCAGTAGTAGTAGAGGACCTAGGAATAAGAGGTCCAGCATATAGTTTTTTTAAAAGTTTCTGAAAAATCGAAAACAACAGATCAAAATAAAAGATAAAATAATCATAACAGAAGAAGTGGCATGTGGAGTGCCTCAAGGAACGGTCTTGAGGCCATTGTTATTCACTATTTATATGAATATTATATTTTTATTGGAAAACATGGTACATTGTTGTATATAAGGACATAAACTGATACAATTTGAAATTAAACATCGAAAGGGATTTTGTAGAAATTTAAACTTGGTTGTACTATAGATTATTATTGGTGAATTTCCAAAAAACAGTTCTCTGCCATTTGGAAGCTTCGAGACAGCTCTTTGATATAACAATACAAAATTCTTGTACAATAAAACCAGAAAATGAAAGTAAATATTTGGGAATAATGTTACATCGTACTTTTCGATGGAAAACTCATGTGGACTACTTAAAATTGTCGAATTCTTGAATATAAAAGAGAGAATTATGATTTGAAAGAGTTTAGTGGAAACACATTCAAGTTATGAAAACCTAGGCAGGAGAGGTGTTTCAAAAGCACACTATAATGTATAAATTTCGCAAAATAAATTTTTGAAATTACTTCTGAACAAGAATATCAGGTATCCCACTAATAAACTTTACATCGAAGTTATTTTATAAGATATCCGTCAAATATATTATTTTTGGAAAGAACAAAGAAAGATATCGAGTGCTAATGCAAAGAGGAACGTCCAAAAATAAGAAAAAAAACAAAAGAAAAGAATCTTTTCATTCACATATACATATAAGTATTTTTCCATTCATTTGAATGTTTTTTCAAAACATTGAAGTGTATCAAATGTTTTTATCATTTTTATATAACTGTGATTCCTATTATTGTTGATATAATTGCATAAATACTATGATAATAATAAAAAAACAGTATAAAATGATAAAAAAGTAATTTCAATTAAGGTGCGTCTCCAGTCAGTTAGGTTTTGTCGAAGAATGGGTGGCAGAGACAATTGTTTTTACGGCATTATGAATATAGTGGTGATGATTTTCGAAATGATTTGACAGCCGGGTGTTACTAAATACTAATTTTCGCCAAGCAATCAGCGTTCAAGATCGTCTGGCTATAACACTCAGGTTTTTGGCTTCTGGTGATTTCTATTATTCGTCGATGTTTTTATTTAAGGTATCCAAACAAAGAATTTCAAAAATTGTTCCGGAGGATTGCACCACAATTATAAACTGTTTGAAAAAGTATGTAAAGACACCTTCAACACTCAAAGAATGGGAGTTAGTTGCTGCGGGCTACAAAAACATGGCAGTTCGATCAATGTCTAGGAGCCCTTGATGGTAAGCATATTGTATTGCAATCACCAGAAAACAGCGCGTCATAGTTTTTTTTATTACAAAGGTCATCACAGTATAGTGTTAATGGTACTTGTGGACTCCAAGTATAATTTTCTGTATATCAACGTAGGTTGCCAGGGGAGGATTTCTGAAGGTGGGGTGTTTAAAAACTGTGATTTGTGGGAGAACTTGAAATCCGAAGAAGGTCTACCTACAGACAAAGCCTTGCCTGGAAGAATGTTTGCTGTCCGGGTCGTTGTTGTTGCAGATGACGCCTTTGCTCATTACAAAAATATTTTGAAACCATTTTCAGGACACTCGAAGAAATGTAGTGAAAAGATAGTGTTTAATTACCGGCTATCTCGGGCACGTAGATGCTCGGAAAACGCGTTTGGCATTGTAAGCTCTATTTTTCGTGTACTAAGAAAGCCAATGCTTTTGAATCCAGATAAAGCAAGCAGTGTTATTTGCGCCTGTGTGTATTTACATAACTTTTTGCGAGCTAGTAAATCGTCAGCACAAATTTACACGCCTCAAGGTTCCTTGGACACTGTTACGCCTGAAGGAACAGTTAATGATAGACAATGGATTCAAAACGAACAAGGATTGACTTCGTACTACCCACTGCCTCGAGTTGCTCGCAAATCCAGTGAATTTTTGTCCTTTGTTTGTCCAGTGGGGACGTGGCCGATTTAAGTTTGAGTAACATTGAATTCAGAAAAAAAATTGTTGTAAAAATTCAATTATTGATAACATTGCTCTCCTTAACAATCTTGATAGAGTTGATAGTTTTCAAAATAAATGATAAATAATGATTCAGGACGTAGAGAAGCCGATGCAGCGCATGAGTCAGAGAGAGACTGCGATTCTTTCTGTACTAAAGAATTGAGTATATTTTCAACTTTCCTCTCACAAATGTGATGTTTTTATAGATTTTTTCAATTGTGCAGGGTGTTGAATTGACTATAACACTTGAAATACCCTTTATAACATATCAAAACCTCCCAGTTCTATAACGACGTATCAAGGAGCTTTTGAATTAAAATTGAGGGTGTTTAATGGAGAGAAATTATTTTTCTGCGGCACAATGTTATGGAAGATCCTATATTTATGTTAATATCCATAAAATAATAAAATAATAAACAAATAGCCACTCGGTGTTTGTTCTGAAATCCTCCATTTTCAAAAAGATCTGTGTTGTCAGCGATGTACGACAAAAGTAACTTTCGCTATAACTGCTAATTATATAAGGTTCTAAATATTATATTTTTAACGAATAATGTCAATTGGAAATGTTTATTAAATAAACATACAAAAAGAAAGCCTCATTTTCGATGTATGGCTCATCGTATTCTGTGGTTTTACAATATTGAGCAAGCTCTCAGAAATCTTGGTAAAACTAATCTTTACACGGATTCAATTTTTTTCCTACGCAAGAATTTGGTCATGGATATGGATAAATAGTAATCTGAAGGTGAAAGATTGTTTTGTTGTAAGAGAACCTGCTTCAGATTAAATAAACCACCAGACCCACAAAAGCCTTTCGGCACGAATCTACCTTTTTTTGCGACGAACTCCAGTAATTATCCTTTGTCTAATTACTGATTTCCCATGTTTGGATTATTAATTTTAATCTATTTTTCAACGCAAGTATCAGTGCGATCATCTTGCAGCTCTTTACAAACCTCTAATCGATTTTTTTTTGTTGAATCTCGGTCAATTTAGAAGATCCATGGGAGTCCTATAATCGCTAAGTGCTGGTCCTAGGTGGGTTTTCTTGTAATCTCAATATCCCATGAAGAAGAACATCCATTATTAGAGCGATTAGACTAATGCTGTGCTGTTCGCTCACTAATTGTATCTTTCCCCCCAATTTCACATGTTTTTCTTGCTGTCACAGCTGCTTTGAACTTTTGGTTCCAATATTTATTTTAAAACCGTGATGCATCGTCAGATATTTTTCCCTTCGAATTAAACATGTGTTGAGATATCTATAACGTATCAATTATATGCCATTCGGACAGGGCCTGCCTCGTGCCAGTAGTAAGGTAGCAGGGGTTCGAAATGGAAGGTTTTATTTGTTCTGCCACCGCCTCCAAAGCGGATGGTGTACTTACTGCATGTGTTGTTCTCCACTATGACAATTCTCGTAGTCGAACAACAACTGTGCGTCTAGAGAGGTCTTACTGAAAATAATTCTCATGTTGCTTTAGCGCTATACACCAAGTTACAAGAAGGCATTTCAGGAGATGAGTAGAAAACGGAATTGAAAATGTACCGGCTCAACCTCAACCCCGGTATACCGTTAACAATCGACGAGTACAGACCGACCACTAGCTAAAGAAGGACGTGGACGTGCTGAGAAAACATCGCTCTAAAGACAACAAAAGGAAAAAGGAAAAGGCGAGAGGAAGGAGGCAAGTCATGGAAGACCTGTATATATCTTCCCTTTGCAGAGGATAAAGATAGAGAAGGTTTTTTATTCAATATTGAGATTGCTATGAACACCAAGATCTGATGATACGTAACATTATATTTACCCAGAATTTTAACAAAATTTGATGGGGAGTTGTTTGTTCATCCACACTACAGCCCTGATTATGCTCCCAGCGTTTTTTGCAACTCTATAAACATATATTTACGACAAAAAGCTGAAGTGTCTTAATTCTATTAGTAGCTGTGTTCAAAGATAGCTGTAAAATTGTTGTTTTCGATGGCAATAAATATGTTTTCAGAAGTGTGAGCTCTATTTTTAAATAGTGGATGTACCTCGTATATTCTTCCTTCGTTACTAGCTAATAACCCCTAGGGGACTTGAAGGTTCAATATTTTTTAGTTTGACGGAGTAAATAAATATTTTATTGGCTGCCGTGACAGTGACAATAATGGAAATTCAATTATAGAAATGAAATTTCGATGTACAATCTGTTCAGGCTTCCACTCTGCTCTCGAAATTTTCAAATATTCATAAACCTATTAAGCAAGTAGCTTTTATAAAGGCCGTAAATGAATTACAATTTGTATTGGCAATAACGCTATGAAAAGAGTAAACGCGAGATTAAATTGCATATTTAATTCAAAATTTTTGTTTGTATTGATCCTGTGCTACACTAAAACATAATTCACTTCATACGAGGGTCAGTTTAAATGTTTTGAGAACGGCCACGCTGCGCTGTCGTGATAAATAATTCAGAATTATTGGTTATTTAAAATTATATCAATCTATTAATTATTCGACATTGTTTGAATCTCATTTAATTGGGTCACATGTAATTGCAAATAAAAAAAATATTGACAAATGTCGACATAATTATGGATACAATCATTTATATACCTATAAAACGGAAATAGTTTTGATAGATTGTTTAAATTGGATAATATCTAGATATTCAGTGAGTTTTATATTTATATATATTTAAAATAAAATTTAGACCACACCTGCATCTCTAAAAATTTACAGAACACATTTGATATCTGGATAACGGTTTGGGTATGGGAGAGTATACGTGAATTTACGTTTTTTTACCTCCGAATGCATTAAAATAGAAAAAACCGGGTGGTTCTAATTAAAAAAATAAAGAAATTTAATATTTATGAAGTTGAACTTTGAACACTTTTTATACACACCCTGTATAAAATAAAAAAATTTATAACATAGATTCGAATACGTCTGACTTTGCTTAAAGCAACCGAATAGAAATCATTTTCATATCTTCGAAGGTAACCTCTTAAAAAAATAATTTATAAGGGTCTGCAACGGTCAAATTTTTTACAAAAAAATTAATAACTCAAAAAGTATGCATTTTTCGAAAAAAGGTTTTAGATAAAAGTATACTAAAATTTCACGCAGATTTCAAAAATGTATTAATATACAGAGTGCTCTATTTAAAATAACAAAGTTACAGTCGACTTCCTGTAAAACCGAAAACCGAAACGTAGAAATTTTCATGATTTTACTACAAGTCTTTTTCCATATACAGATAGTTTTAACTCGTCGTGGGACACCTTTTTATTATATCTTCTTCCCTTGTATCATAATATGATGATCCAGATTGATCTGATAACTCTTTCTTCGACATGTCATCATTTCTCAGGATTTAGGAGAAGAATAATTTTTCATTCAGAGTAGTGCATTTTACTCAATATAACACATCCGAATCTTATGGTATTTCATTATTTTTTGACAGGTTTTCGTAGTGGAGCCACAATGGGATCCGATTAAACTAATAGCAATGTCAACAAATCACTATTTGTCGTTGAAATTTTTGGCGTATTTCGTTTCTTAAAATGTCGAAAATCTTTATTTCCGGCTGATTGAACCTCTTCAGTCAATTTGCCAATTGCAAAACATTGATTTTTTATTAATCTGAACGCTATAGTCGAAGATTTTATAAATACAATTCTAATGATCTGTTCAGTTTCAGACGTGTATTCGTTTCCTCACCAGATCATTCGTAACTTTTTTCAGGGCATACTTAGCGTTGACAAGTGTATTGGATAACTGAAATACTAAAATCCAAGTCATTTGATTCATTTCGGAATTTTGTCGTAAAAACGGAAAATTCTAATTTTACTAAAATCAAACACGACATCTCCTTGTGTATTTAAACGATCAGAAGTAATAATAAATTCCAGCAATTGGTTTTGGCGTTTTTTTTTGAATTAAAGAAGAAAATTAACCAACTCATCGTGATTCGGAGAGTTATGTCAAAAATGATTATGTTTCACCCAAAACGCAAAAAATCGCAAAAATACTTTGCAACATTCATAAACTAGAAGGATCATAGAACAAATCCTACAAACAAATCCTTGGGGTTTCTTGGGGGTTATACAGGGTGTTCCAAAATTATCTTTACAACTTCAAAAATTCATAACTTCGAATCTAAACAAGATATTTATATTCTGTCTTTTGCCTGTATTACTGCCACTAATAAAGTTTCTTAGCACTTCCAGTGTGTTTTCAAGCCAGGTACGCTGTAACATGTCGCCTGTGATTGTACTAAAAGTTTGTGTAATGCGGCGTTTCAAGTCATCAATGTCATTAACCGGTTTCCGGTAAACTATATCCTTTGAATAACCCCACAAGAAAAAGTCGAGGAGTGTTATGTCCGGAGACCTTGGTGGCCATGGAATTGAGTTCAATCCATCGGTTGGGAAAAGTTTCGTTGGGGTGTTCCCGAACTGCTGTCAACCACTGTGGTGGTGCACCATCCTGTTAGAAGTAAAAAATCGGCTGTAATTCTTCCAACTGATGAAGAGCAAAGTTTTGAAGCATATCCAGGTATACGCAGCGAGTATCTTTCGTTTCTATGAAGAAGAAAGGACCAATGATTTTGTTGTGCATAAACCCACACCACACATTAACCTTTGGGCTGTCTCTTTGGCGGTTTATTGTACCAGACACATGGAACATGGCCTTATCACTGAAACACACCTTTTTCAAGAAATCTTCATCATGCTCAATACGTTGTAACATGTCTACGGCAAATTCAACACGTTTTGGTCGATCTGTTGGTAATAGTGCCTGCAGCAACTGTTTATGAAGAATCCTGTGGATTTTTGAAGAATCCTGTGGATTTATGAAGAATCCTGTGGATTTATGAAGAATCCTGTGGATTTATGAAGAATCCTGTGGATTTATGAAGAATCCTGTGGATTGTGGTTGTAGGCATTTTGAGTTGCCTTGAAGCCTGACGAATTGAAGTTTTCGGATTGTGCTGGAATGTTTGCTGTATTCGCTCCACGTTTTCTGGACTTGCGCTGGGTCGTCCGGCTCCACTTTTATGCAATACTGATCCGGTGCTCATGAAGCTTGTGTGCCATGAACGGATGGAGGGACTGGATTGTGGGTCTTTTTGGAATTTTGTCCTAAAGCTCCGTTGAACCTGTGTATCTGATTTCGTCTCTATGAACCATGACACGCATTGAGCTTTCTGTTGTGGTGTCCACATCTTCACTTACAACTGTTCAGCCTATTGATAAAAATAATTTTATAACTTGCATCAATAAATGCAAAAGACAGAATATAAATATCTTGTTTATTTTCGAAGTTATGGATTTTTGAAGTTGTAAAGATAATTTTGGAACACTCTGTATATTTGTATAACCTGTCCCAGCAATGTCCATTGTTAAATGGTTAAATCTAAACGACTTTGCGCAACAAACATCTTGTATATAATAAATGGCTAATGAAGATAATCTCACAGCCGGTTAATGGGCATGATCCATTCAATTATTATTTATTTGTAAACATGGTATAGCTGAAAAGGTTAAGTATCCAGAAATTCCAATTATCTGACTGGACTTTTGTCCTTATATATTGTTGATTCTGTGTGTGCATTTTTCTTTGTCAACAGTAATTGGAATCTGCACGGTTTCATATTCAAATAACGACGGAAGGAATTTCTATAAAAATTTCTCTACCACAGCTACGGATGAAACTTTGACGCATGATATCTATGTCCTCATTGGTCATACTAAAACTTCCAAAACACAAAAGGAAAAACACAAAAAACCAAAAAATATTTCCTCCAAGATCCTAGATTTACCTCTCGATACGATAATTCCGAACTTCTTCAGCAAGTTCCGAGTTATACATCAAGGACAGCTGTAAAGACGACGAAGATCATTCGTATTAGATCTTTTCTGGTTGAAGAGACTTGATAAGGATTTATCCGAGAACAGCGAAACACACAATAAGACGTCCAGAATAAGCAGACAAGAGGCTATCTCTTAACAAAAAGATAAGACTCAGAATCTCCTATAGAAATCAGGGGAGTTTACGCGGGAAACTGCGATGTGAAAGAGGATGAGAACCTGTCAAAATGACAGGAGGTGGTGGAATGTTATTCTTCGCATCTAATCCGCGGATTTATCTGGGGGTGGAAGCTTAGAGGGACAGAACTTCTTACACGGACATGTGTGTGTGTGTGTGCGTGTGTGTGTGTGAACAATCAGATTTTTTGCCCTTACATATCACTAAATTACTTATACTATCTTATGTTTATAAATTAGAAGCATCCATTTTTCTAAATCTGTTGATTCTTTCTAAAACAGATGGGTTACTACAGACGTTTTGAGATAGACAAATAATATGATTTTATTGTTTTTCATAACATTTTCAATTGTCGAAGCATTTTTTGCATTCCGATTGAGGTACCTCCAAAACATGTGATTTCAACTGCTCCTTCAGGTGTAGACAAACTTTGACCTCTTAATTTATTTTTGATCTGCGAAAATGAACGTTTCAAAACATGTTTCCATCACTATTATAGTATTTGTAGTATAGTCAGATATTCTTGAAAGTTTAGAAAAAGATCTGCTTTAAAAGGGATCCGATTTGAGTCGATGGAAGCGGTTAAACAAAAAACGGCAGAACTCTTAAAGGCGCTCACCAAAGAAGACTTCCAGAACTGCTTCGATCAATTGGAAAAAACGTATTGAAAGTTGTGTCGCGAGGGGAGGGTAGAATATTGAAGGGGAACATTCGAATGTAGAATAATTTTTATAATAAAACTCTCTGTCATGTTCTGACTAACGTATTTATATAAACAGCATCGATATATTCTGGCACAACAGACGATTTTGGACGATCTACCCGAAATTCATCTTGTATCAAAGTGTCATAACGATTTAAATTGGAAAATCAGTGAAATACGAGAGCTCGAGATGGTGATTCGTTACCAAAAGTCACCACCAGAAAATGGTAGCGATTTAACTCCATTTTTTCACCAAATGTTTCAAGTATCTGTAAACAATTCAAATAGCACACGTTCTGAGTACATTAAAAACGTCAACCCTCTTATAGTTGTTAAATGTGGTAGGTTAACAAGTTTTTATTTATTCCTCCACTTTTCTCGCAAATTTCTGCTCTTCTTAAACTAAAACAGAAACTGAAAAACAGCATATTCAAGTATCAACTTATTCTGTACTCGTTTTAATTTGTTTAAGGTATAATGAATTATTATACCAATTTTCTGTTAGTGGTTAATCATTGTTGGAAAAAATGATCCAGTACCTTTACCTCAAAAATCGATAATGGAAAAAGATTAATTCGAATCATGGAAACGATTTAATTAAATTTGTATTCTGGTTGATAATTCCATCAAAATTTAATTCATTCGAACGTCCACAATTATAACTGACGGCAACGTTAACAACAAACTGTAAATTCATTAACGAAACCGACAAAAGTTAGATACCTCTTAGTTTATCGTGAATAACACTAAAATTAATTCTCCAATCACAGTTCAAATTTGCATAGACAGCAGGTAGTATCGATTCGATACAAATTATCTTTGGTGTGTGATTGGTTGGGTGAAGTGGGACTAACAACCAGAGACAGGATAAAGGATAGGATACAAAAGGGCTATCAAGTCCATGAAAGAAACAAAATGAAATAAAAATGTACAAAACTCCAATAAGACCAGTAATCATGTATGCGACGGAAACAACAGTAATAAACAAAAGAGAAGAAGAAGAACTAAAAAAACCGAAAGAAAGATAATGAGAACTATAACAGGTACAAACATAACACAGGAAGGAGAAAGAAGAGCAAAGAAAAACGAAGAAATAGAGAGAGAACTGGGGAAGGAGAATATAGTGAGATACATGAAAGCACGAAGACTCAATTGATCTGGGTATATAATGAGAAGAAAACCAACTGAAATGATCAAAAGAATAACGCAATGGATCCCATTGTGGCCAAGGTGAAGGGGCAGGCCAAGAAAGATATAGAGGAAGACAAAGACAAAATGCCGGAACCTAAAGGAATGAAACATAATAACAAAAGTAGCCAAAACAAACGACTAACTATAAAGAAAATAAAAATTAGAAAACGAGGAGTTATCCACCTCAAAAAAAAAAGGATTTAAATCGCCAAAAACGATAGCCATAATCCACATGGGATTGTGGCTACATAAAGAGATAACAGGGTACTTGACTGTGGTAGGAAATGATTTTATTCTATTCATCCATTCAACATTCACCAAAAATAATCATAATAATTTTGCAATCCGAATTAAATATCATTTAAACAACGTTTTTAACATTTTTCAAATACCTAATTGTCGTAGATAACTGGGAGAAACATTTGCAAAGTTTTGATACAAGTTCAGGTGTAATTTTTTGTATTTTTTTGCTAAGCACAACTATCTATCGGGATGGAACTTGAAATTCGTTGAATTTAGACATTTAAATCTGTAAATATTTTTTAAACACTTTATTTTAGGCAATTCCTCTAAAAGTTTCGAGTGATAACTTGGATAACTATTCTGGGAAAGAAGATCTAAAATTTGCTCGAATCATTCTCTAAAAATATCAGCATTCATGTCCTCACAGTAGTCGCAGGAAGAAGAGATTTAAAAGGCAATAAACCACCTTGAATAAAACAGTTTTAATTCAGTCTTTGCCCCTTTTCTGTTAGTGGATTTGAACCAGTAGATAAATTATTTGGAAAAGCCTGTATTAGACAACTCCATTTTACCAAAAACTATTTGGTGTGTGTTCCTCTTTGATCCAAATTTTCAAAGGATGGATATTATAAAGGAGAACACAGTCTTGCTTTCAAGTGACTTTTTATACGAAATTTGTTTTTTTTTCTGGAGCTGTAAGTGATGTTTGAAATTCGCCACATTACACTGTAAATCGTACCATTTTACCAAAATTTATTTGGTGTGTGTTCCTCATTGATCCGATTTTTCATAGGATGCTTCGACTCAGTTCAGGATAATCCTTATAATCGCGATCAGTGACAAGAACTTTGTGTAATGCCGGATATTATAAAGGGAAACGCAGTCTTGCTTCAAAGTTACTTTCGAAACTGATAATTCGAAATAATTATATTTTAATCTGTGTCTAGTAGACATTTGAACGTATACGTTTCGTGTGGCAAGGATAGTGAATATCCAGAAGAAAAGATGGCTCTGAGACAGCTGGTAGTACCGCAAAATTATTTTGAAATTTTACTTATCATTGTATCTAGTTTACGGTGTTTATTGATGAACGACCCTCTATAATCTTGACTTATTTTCTAATTTCTATCGGACTGAGTTGGAAATGTAAAGCTATCAATACCGATGCTGGAAATATTTGATGCGAAGCACCGGAATATCCGGATTCTCTCTGAAATTTGCCTTTTAAATTGGCAACAAGTCGAGGCGGGTTGATCATAGCGTAGATTGTTAAGACGAATCTTGTCACTCTTTAATCCACCTCAGTCACCGATCTACTGATATTTTGACTTTGCTGTACATTCTTCGTTCAGTATTAGACACATTCATTTGATGAGGGTCGAACAACTGGCGGCATTATGTCACATCTTTGTAAAACACGGCAGGAATGTTTTTAATGGTTAATTCCTTTTTGATTGGTCGTTCTCCAAATATGTAAATTTGTAACCCAATGAGGATTGGTTGTTCAAATTTCTATAATTTTGGATCTATACGACTCCAACATCCGTCCACGTCCAGATATTCAAGCTTTCCATTCTACTATGGGCAAAAATCTCACTACTATCAAGTCCTGGGCTGACGCGATCTCAGTTTAAACATTGAGAAAATTTTACTTTGATCCTACAAAGGAATCTTACAAACTCTAAAACTTAATAATGATTTTATATAATCATCAAATTCGATCAAATTTCTTGACCTACTTATATTGTCAGCGCCTTCCAATGGTCTGAACATGCAGAAACTTTGATGATTTTGGTAAAAAGGAAAAAACTTCTGCTTGCTTTACCATTAAATCTGTGTCTGTTTTAACAATTTACTACTTGTAGTTTGAATCGCATCTTCCCCGTGTTTTGCACATCTTTGAATCCATCTTCAAATTACAAAAAAAAAACTATTCGTTACATTTTTGGTTTGGGTAATAGACGCATTGCGAAATCTATTTTAAGAAACTTTCCACGCTCTTTTCATTTTGGAATCCGTGTGTTTGGATCGTAAACACAGCTCAACTTAGAGAGCCCTTCATTGTTACTTTACTAGAAGAAAAAATAAGGACATTTATTTAACAATAACCACCTTTGATCTGGTAAAAAAATCCATCATCTTTTATACCAAAAAAATATTCAATCAGCTACCTTCATAATTAAAAGTGATTAATATATTTAATACTCCGAGAGATGATGACGAAATTTGAGATGTTTCTTTAGGCAAATTGAAATTGCGAAAAATCACAATTTCATTAATTGAATGCGGTCCTGGGGGTCTTTTAGCTATTTAGTAGTTATATTAATAGAGTGCAGCATATAATATTTGCAAAAAAATATATTTTAGGCAACTTGAATTTTTTCATCTTTCAGTTTATTATTTCTAGAATTCAAAAATGGTCTACGACACTTATGTCGGTTATTAAATATTACCAGACATCTCCAAAATTATTTTTTATATTCTAAAAAAATATTCGAGTTACTCATAGACTCAAAATTGATAAAACATAACCTAATTAAACAGAGAGCTTTATAATTAACTAAAATGTTTAATTTTGTTGTATAAAATTATCTCAAATCAATGGAAAATATTATGTTGTATATTTTGCTAAAATATTGAATGTACATTCATTTAACTCGGGTCAGTGGAATATTTGCAAGCTATAAATTATTTTTTCCACAATATTTCAAACAGAATAAAGTTAATTTCAGTTGAAAACTTGTATCAATAAATTTAACAATACGGTATATTCTGTACTCCTTGATTCTACTTGTGAATTCGTAATGACTTGGAAGAATAATTAATATAAGTCACGTAAATCGGTCTACGTAGATATTCAGATGTCTGATATCTTCTGAAACTATTCACTTTGATTAATCGTTAAAATTATCATCAAGAAGAGTCTGAAAATACAAATTCTTACTTCGAACTTTGATGATGAATCGTGAATAAAATTAGAGTAGAATACAATAAGATTCAGTTAATTAGTATTTATAACTAATACAAAAATTAATATGTCTAGAAAATAAATGGAAAAAATGATCACGGACTGATAATATTATGAAAAGAAGGGAAAACATGTTGAGGAGATTGTGAAATCAAAGAAAATATATGACGTAGTACCCCATATACTTTTTCTGTTGAATTATATCGAGCCACACACATCGCTGCTTCGTCAGACAGATCCTCTTCGTCTTCTTTCAATGCATAACATTTTCCATGGTTTCTCTATTTCTTGCGGTGTGTATTAAGGATTGTATATCGTAAATCCTATCCATTGCCTGATATTTTCTTCCTTCCAATCCCTCTCTTTCCTTCAATTTTACCTTCGATCACATTGTTGGCCGTTGCGTCTCAGAATGTCTTCATTTTATTCAATCTAGCCTTAAGCATTCTGCGGTGCAGCCGCATCTCGAAAGCCTCCAACTTGTTAATCGCAGTCGTCTTCAATGTCCAATGTCGTAGAGAAGCACCGACCAAACGGATCACTTCACGAATCTCAGTCGGTTAAGATCAAAATCGGTACAAATAAGCACTCTTCGAAACCTCAATAATGCCTGTCCAATCCGACATTCATCCTCTTAGTTAAATCCAAACCCTTCAGAATATTAAATGAACCAAAAAATGATGGAAGTTGATAATGCAACCAGAGATGTTTTCCGATGAAGAGTCTATTACTTTTATGGAACCAATTTAGTGGACATGGTTCATAACAAAGTGCGTACTTAACTTGGTTATGACTATAAATGTTTAGACCAGTGGATGCCAAACTTTTAAGTTAATGCGCCTTCCTAGCATTTATAAACCTTTTAGTGAGCTACGTAGTAATATTGGGCCAAAGAAAGTACACGAAATGGAATTTAAATTACCAATCAACATTCATTTCTAGTATTAATTAATATAGGAAGTGTAAAAACAAAATATTTTCTTAAAACTTGGAGAGTATGCTGAAGTTCTAATAGACGAATGGGGTACAAAAAGAGCTCAGTTCACGTCTGGTATCCTGTTTAAACCAAACGCACTTACAGGCACGTACATTTTACTCGTCTATTTACGTTTTGTAATTTAATGTTTAGTTGTAGCAAGTTAATGAGGTATAATTTTGATTTTTTTCCAAATAGGTAGATCAAACAAAATTTTCGGCAATTGATATTGGAAGAACTATACCTAGCGACCTCTTCGAAATATACGGTAAACTTAAACAAAACATCTCGACTCCTATTTAAAGCTAAGGACGTTGGCAATATTTAGGTTAATAGGAAAAAACTGCTATCGAATACATGGTGTCCCACGATGAGTTAAAACTATCTGTATATAGCAAAATACTTATAGGAGAATCATAAAAATTTCTACGTTTGGGTTATCGGATACGATCTTTTTAACTAAAATATTTTCAAAGATGACCGACTTCCGGTAGAACCGGAAGTCGACTGTAACTTTGTTATTTTAAATAAAAAACTCTGTAAATTATTACATATGTGAAATCTACATAAAATTTTACTAGAATTTTGACCAAAAACTTTTTTCTAAAAATGCGTAGTTTTTGAATTATTAATTTTCATGTAAAAAATTTGACAATTGCAGATCCTTTTAAATTATTTTTTTACGAGGATACCCTTGAAGATATGAAAATGGTTTTTAATCAGTTGTTATTAGCAAGGTCAGAAGTATTTGATTCTATGTTGAAGAATTTTGCATTTCATACAGGGTGTGTATAAAAGTGTTTAAAAAAAACTTCATAATTATCAAATTTCTTTATATTTTTAAATAGAACCATCCGGTTTTTTCTATTTTAGTGCACTCACCTAATACCTAAACCTTGACGTTATCCAGATATTAAATGATTTCTGTAAATGTCTAGAGATGCAGGTGTGATCTAAATTTTTTTTTGAACCGTTGATACAAACTAATCTCTAAATATTTACATAAAATATTTAATGTCTAGATAACGGTAAGGTTTAGGTGTAGGAAAGTATACATAAATTTGCCTTATTTCTTATCCTTTAATGCATTAAAATAAAAAAAACCGGGTGGTTCTATTTAAAACAATAAAGAACTTTGATATTTATGAAGTTAAACTTTGAACAGTTTTTATGAACACCCTCTGTGAAATGAAAAATTTTTCAACATAAATTCAAATACGTCTAACCCTGCTAAAAACATCTGAACAGAAAATATTTCCATATCTTTAAGGGTAGTTTAGTAAAAAAATAATTTATAAGGGTCTGCAACGGTAAAATTTTTTACAAAAAAATTAATAACTCAAAAAGTATGCATTTTTCGAAAAAAGTATACTAAATTTTACCTAAATTTCAAAAATGTATTAATATACAGGGTACTCTATTTAAAATAACAAAGTTACAGTCGACTTCCGGTAGAACCGGAATTCGGTTATTTTTGAAAATATTCTGCCATATACAGATAGTTTGAATTCGTCGTGGCCCGTGGGACACTCTGTATATCTTTCACTGTTAGTGCATATAAGTATGAGCCATAGTATAAGTACAACTGCTAATTTCTATTCACTATAAAATCATATATTATTTTGAAGTAGCAGCAACAGCTAATTTCTATTAATTATCCAGCATAAAATCATATTATACCTTCTTGAAGGAGCAGCAACGTCAGAAGCTGGAAGGATTCCTCAAAACAACGTTCATCCTTACACGGAATCCATTTAATATTTATACCATTGTGTCGCGTATTTTCAAGGGTTGAACGTGTTGGTTCTCCGAGGATTTCAAAATTTCTCCGTTGCCTTCGTGACGGAATTCTAACTGTGATATTTTTTCGTTTGAACACGACGTAATATGGAAACTCCCTTTCGATGTTCTCCACTTGTCTTCGGGGCTTTCCACTTGGTTATTATTACCATAATATAAAATTGAAGTTTCTGTCATTTTTCTGTTGGAAAATGGAATCAAATGGGGAATTTAACGGAACAAACGAAATTTATTTTTCAATTTTCTTCGTATGTTTCATTAACTGATTATTATTTAGATTTTCAGTTTCAAGCTAGTCAAATAAAAACAAATATTCATAATTAGATATGGCTTTATTGTTTTTCGAAATATTTTCCAATCAGATCAATAGACTTTTGCATTGTCCAAGTATTTTTTCCATTCCGATTGAGGTACATGTTATTTGAGCCCATCAATTGTTCAATTCTTCAGGTGCGGAAAAGCTTTGATCTCGCAATTTATTTTTGATCTACAGGAATAAGAAGAAATCATCGACTCATCAATTCGATATTTTGATTGTTCAAAAACATTTTTGTTTCAACTGATTGTCGTGGTGAAGAATGATTCGTCTTCTGCGATTAGTATCCCTGACAGTCTGCGATAAGCAGTGGCGACGTTTGGTGAGGTTTATTTAATTCATAAATTTCTGTAAAATAATAATAGACACGAACAGTATTAAATGTGTAAAGATAAAGTGGAAAAACTCAAAGAAAACTAGTGAAGCTTCATCACTAAAAGTCGAAGCGAGTTGATTGGCACACCGCTCTTGGTTTAATCCACGTCGAAAGTCATAGAAAATCATTGAACTCGATTTAACTCAAATTTAACTTAAATTTTTGATGAATGTTTGAATTATATGTAGACAACTCAAGTAGCACTCACGTGACAACACGTTCTGAGTACGTTCACCATTAAAAATATCTAACTTTATGATGGAAATGTCAGAATTGATATATTCACATCAATGTTGCTATAAATCAAAACCCTCGTATTAATTTCATTTTAAGTTAATTTCAAACTTTAAAAAACTTTGGAAGAAAACAATAAGTCTGCTTCACTGCTCACGCTACTGCATTTTATCAAATTTATGTATGTACACAATTTCTTCGAAATATTCCTGCCAGACAGTCTGCGATAAGCAGTGGCGTCGTTCGGTGAGGTTTATTTAATTCATATTTTTTTTAAATAAATAGAAATATGGCGTTATTTAGACCATTGACGGATGAAGACAATGAAAGCCAGTAGGTACAAAAGGGATTTGCTCTGGATCTTTCACAGAACCGAAAAACATGTAGAGAAAAAATGAAATTAATTGACAAAGCTACTCAAGATTTCATACGTAGGACAATTCATAATTTGGACACATAAAAATTACTGTTTGAATGGGCTATGTTCTAAAGAAATTTATATATTATTTATAAAGATACTTTGGAATTGATATATTTTCTTGTGTTTTATTTGCAAAGAATTTTTTTTCCTTTATGGGTTCTGCTTCGAAATTTCGTTTTCCTGAAAAATAAAAACTATTGGGGTACAAAAAGGGCTGAGTTCATTCTGGTTCCCTGTTTTAACCAAACTCCCTTACAGGCAGGTACATTTAACTCGTCTATTTACGTTTTATGATTCTCTCTAAATAACGGCGTACAATGCAGTCCAATTTATAATGATTCGATTGCCTTTTAACGAATACTTTCTCGCATTTTCCAAGTGGCAACCAAGGATTTTCGTCTTCAATATGTATAAAATATGTATATAAAAACAGGTGAGTGAAGTTATATACTTGCTTACACCTGGCAACCCTAACGCTGCGGCCGACTGAGAGCTGGCAACCATTTTTATATTAATTTGTTACATCATTTTCTTACAAATTATGGAAAATTGAATGAAATAAACATAAGTTATATTAGTATATTAATTGCAATAAAATTAATTACAGATAATTGCGGCTAAGGCAACCTATCCTTAATCCGTTCCATACATTTTCGAGATTCCTTTAATAGTTATTTGTATACCAAGGACTGAAAGTGCTACTTTTTAGGACAAGTCTCAAAATTGACGAGTACAACAAAGTAGTATTACAGCCGCCGCGTACACAACATTTTTTAGACGATGCATAAGATCCAAAACTTTTTTAATTACACTGAGGGTTCCAATAACTCTTCATCGTTGATGTTTTCTTTTTCATCATCATTCATTGTTATTGATTAATTTAGCCAGAACTTCGGATAAAACAAATAATTTCAGAAAATTAAAAATTTAAGGTTATGCAAAATCATCGAAGTGAAACTGTCAACTGTCAACATTGAAGTGAGTAAAGTCACAATTAAGGAACTACTCCAGAGCGTTCCGAAAGTGTTTTGGAGTACGGAACTGTCACTTTCACTACATGGAACACTTCAAACGCAACTTTCGTATATAAATGAATACAGAACGAACAACTTTCAGATGGCGTCATCTAAAAAATTAATTTCATCAAGAAAACAGATAACGTCAGGATCAAGCAATAGGATTTTAGAAAATGTAAAACTACCTTCGACATAATCACCATCTAGACCATCCCCCAATCCCAACCTGTTATAAAAATGAGCAAAACAGTTTAACATGGAAAATAATACAACTTAAAACGATAAGATAGGTCACAATATGCTTCATAGTGATCTGGACATTACAATAAGATAAATGCAATAACAGATTCTGTTATTGCATTTATCGAAGACTTGTATCGGGAAAACACAGTTGAAATGGCCGCTACATACAGGAAATAATGTACATTAACTTATAGACGACGATCCCCACAAAAGATTGTGATTCTAATAATAAAGTTAATTAAGAGGTTAACCATACGACAGTTATTAACTCAAATGAAGCGTCTCAGACACCATAAACTTTTTTATCCCAGCCATTATCCTTCGTCTGCAAAAACTGAAATTGCCAAGCGCTAATAACGTCATTTTCAAAGCCACTGTGATTAAGATTTTAGCGAAATTGCCTCGCATCTAATACACCGATAATTATGAACCGGAACCGACCGACAAAAACTATTCAGCTCACCCGACAAAAAAGTTTAATTTGTACAAGAATAACGATTATAATTTTAAAGGGAACCGTGGTTTGTAATGACACACGGTGAGCACAGGAAAAACGGTCCCTAATACGAAAAAGAACGATAAACTTGGAAACAATCCAGTGGGTCGCGGAGACAATGTTATATATGACGGAGTTCGAAAAGCAAGGTCCGGAACGCGAAACCAAATGGAAGGTCAGTAATATTATGCAAACAACACGACGATATTGAAGTTAAATTCCCGAGACGACGGATTTGATGCGTCGCGTCGGATCAAAAAGGAACAAAACTACGACCTAGACTTTCAAAACGAGCGTCAAAACGTCATTCGGGATAAATGGAACGCGAAGAAACCAATTGGCGTCAAAACAATAATGTGTGTACACTGTACAGATTTTCTAGTCCGGGAGCGGTCAATGCCGCCGTGAGCAATCATAGGGCCAAGGATAAAACAGTGTATGTATGTATTTTGAGCCGCTGAATCCAAATATGCCCGGAGAAGTTGCGAAAAACTGGCACGCTTTATTAAAATCGCTATTACTTAAACAAATTATAAACATATATGTCGAAAATTCGATGATTTTTACTAACTTTCAATGTTATTAACTTCTGACCAACTGAACATTTTTCTAAATTAAAAAATCGTACTTGTTCTTTGAACCTTACTCTACAAATTGGTATATTTAGATATTAGTGCAGGTCCGGCGTGTTTCGTGCGATAAGTGTTATATATGTAGTTTTAAAATAACTTATTGCATTTAAAAGAAAATTATAAAGGTGCATTATCCAATATCGAGTTTTCCAAAGCCAGTTCTGGAATTTTTAGTTCAGGTAATACCAATCAAATGCTTGATAGTAGTCTACTAATTTAAAAAATCAATTGAGCTGCGTAACCATTGTAGCTAATTGAATTTTATCGTCAATTTCACAAATAATACTGTAAATTAATAGAGAAGAAAAGTTGATACTGTTTAAAATAACCTCATGATCTCCTGGGAATCTCTATATACGGTAAGAATATGTTAAGTTCCTCATGACTCAGAAAATTACCATAGACAAATATTTCCTAAACTTTTTCATGCCGTGCTCTACCCCTTCCTAAAATTCTGATGCCCCTTCCCATGTAACGTATACCATAACATTTAAAATAAAAAAAAATTTGGTTGCACAATTTCAATCATGGGTTTTAAGTAAAAATCACAAGGAAATTGTTAACGAAAATCAATAAGTGTATTTTCACAACATATGATATTCAACTCTCACCACACAAGACTTTCAAGCTTGTAGATTTCGGATCAAATCGGATTGAACTGATTACTAAGTATTGCTAATCGAATAATAAACTGATTCAATAACTATTATGTCAATGATCTGTGGCGGATTTCTGTATGATCTGATCTAATCTCCAACAATGATCTAACCACATGAGCTTTCCATGCTCATTGATTACGATCAGAATTCTTAGATTGATCAAATCATTAACTGTCTGAACGATAAATCAATCAAAACTGCCTCAATCAAAATTGCTCATATAATTGCATTAAGAATTTTCTGTTTCAACAAGTTGTTTTTCAATATCTCATCTAATTTTTCTTTAACTATATTGTTAGTTGGTGGCATAGCTTTGTCATCTTTTTCATGGATCGTTTTATAAAATGCTGAAGGTTTCATTGAATTCTCGCCTTTAATATAATTTTCTTGAGGTTTTAGCTATGAGGAAAGAAATTTGATAGACAACAGTAGCGTGAGCAGTGAAGCAAACTTATTTTTTTTTCAAAAGTTTTTTTTTTTTTATTTCAGTTTAACGTGCCTCGACAGTACTGGTAATTGGCACACAAAAACAATCATAAGTTAAATACATTTGAATTAAATAAAAATAAAATTACAGTTAAATACAGTTACATACAGAAAATAAAATCTGTTACAATGTATAAATTAAATTATATTTTCTTGTACAGCTTGGTGGCTTTAAGGAACTGCACGATTTTCCTTATTTCCATCGGACAGTTAAGTGTCTCCTGGAGGTTGGTTTTCATATCTATTACTTGACTACTACTACTACTCTGCTACTTGAGTTGTCTACAAATTCAAACATTCATCAAAAATTGGAGTTAAATCACGTTCAATGATTTTCTATGACTTTCGACGTGGATTAAACCAACAGCGGTGTGCCAATCAACTCGATTCGACTTTTAGTGATGAAGCTTTACTAGTTTTCTTTGAGTTTTCCTACTTTATCTTTACACATTTTATACTGTTCGTATTCATTATTTCTGCTTATCGCAGACTGTCTGGCAGGAATATTTCGAAGAAATTGTGTACAAATTTCGAAACTACCGGAACAATACGGGAAAAAAATTAGAAAAAGCGCGTCTTCTACCTCAAGCTGTAATATTGGTAATTTGGTAATAACTGTTAGATCAACATTTAAATACGGTTTCTACGAGATAGCCTGTAGCGTTGTTTGACATTATCACATCACAGTACTACTTGAGTTTCCTACAGATAATTCAAACATTCATTTTGGTCAAAAATTGGAGTTAAATCGCGTGCAATGATTTTCTATGACTTTCGACGTAGACGTAGATTTAACCAACAGCAGTGCAACTCGCTTCGATTTTTAGTGATGAAGCTTCACTAGTTTTCTTTGAGCTTTCTCACTTTATCTTTACACCTTTTATACTGTTCGTGTTTATTATTTCTTTTTACAAGTTTGATTTCATATTGATTGAGTGTCTTAAAAGTTTTCACTAGTTTATCAACAGATATTGAAGTTATGAAACTCGTGGAACTTATTAAATTAACCTCAATCGGTATGGAAAAATACTTAGCAAGTTTTTCGAATACTATCGTAGTCGCACTTCGCTACAGGATGAATTTCGTAAAGGTCATCCAAAATAAATCGGTAGTTGTGCCAGAAAACATCGATGCTGATATTGCAAGATAGTCATGTGACATACCGTGAGATTGAGACATACTTCCACTCGCATACATTTAATTTTGCATAAAAATTTGGCTGTCAAAAATATTTGTTCGTGTTGGATACCGCATAATTTGACAATAGTTCATGCACGAAGCATTTCAAAGCAAATGGTCGCCTGTTTTTTCGGAATAACTGGACATGTCGCAACCGTTCCATTAGAGCAAAGTAGAACGTTCTATTCTGAATGGTACAGGAGCATTTGTTTGCCAGATGTGCTCGAAAAAATCAGGGAAACCAATTGCAGAAGACGAATTCTTCTCCACTACCAATGCGAGCTCTCACACATCGGTTTAACCAAAAACGTTTTTGAATAGTCCAAACCTTGAATTGATGGGCCGTACAGTCGTTTACCACCCAATGATTTCTTCTTATTTCCGCAGATCAAAAATAAATTTTGTAGTTAACGTTTTTCTACACCTGAAGAAACAGTTGATGCGTGGAAATGGGGTTGCGGTAAATATAATCCAATCTCTGTCTTACTTTGAGTTTTCTCACTTAATCTTTACACATTTTATACTGTTCGTGCTTATTATTTTTTCTTACATTTACATTTCATATTGATTGAGTGTCTTATAAGTTTTAACTAGTTTATTAACAGATATTGAAGTTATGAAACTCGTGGAACTTATTAAATTAACCTCAATCGGAATGGAAAAATGATTCAACAATTGGTTCAACTGCTTGCAAAAGTATATTGATCTTAATGGAAAATATTTTGAAAAATAATAGATCTCCATTCAATTATAATTTTTTTATTCGTCTAATTTGAAACTTGAGAAGCAATTCTCGTATAAGGGGTTTAAAAAGGTATTTTTCTTTAGTTTGCTATTGATTGGATATAATTGTTCCAAACTCCTGGCAATTGTATCGAATTGGAGGCTGAAGAAAAGATCAGTTGCGTTTTAAGTAATCGATAGCGTGTGCGTTTTTGTCATCGATTTAAAAAGGCCTAAGTAGGCAATCTAAAAATGTACATGAATAATCTCGATATGATAAAATAGATAAACTAGTCTAATATGAAGAAAAGCAGATTAGTTGTGCAATATGTCATAAATAGAGTAATTTTTCTGTAAGAAAAATTCTAATTTTTTTTCATTAATTACCACACCAAAGAAAGAGAAAAATTAACCTTTTTCGGTAATTGCCTTTCTACTTTTGCTTTAAGAATTTACTTTTTATATATTCTACCTTATAAAACAGAGATGTCAAACTGAATTTTGCAGAGGGCCATATATTAAATTTTGAATTCGTAGGTGGGCCTAAATGAACTGAATTATTATAACATTTTATTAATTAAATTATGTAAGTATTTAATAATATGTGGTCGTTAAAAATCATATCAAACTTATAAAAAATGGTAGGTTGAGCTCGAGGATCCAGATACCTGACTTGTCTTGTTTTTGACAAGCTCATTGATGTCAGGTATCCTAATGGTCGTAGTGATTGTAAGAATTGATTGGAGATGTTTATTCGTATTTCTATTGTTATTTATATTCATGACGGAAAACATCTGCTCACATAAATAAGTGCTATCAAATTTGCACAAAAAGCGTGCTGCATGCTTTTGAATTCCTGGGAATTATCCAAACTCTTCAAATATTGTTTATAAAATGTAGAGCGTTAATCTTATTAAATTTTTTTTTCAAAATACTGACCGATTGAAGATCTATCAACTCCATTTGCAAATGAACTGGTGCCTGTGAAGCTTCAACATTGAATGGAATGTTGAAAATTGGGAATTCCATTTCATTCATATCTAAGCACGCGCTGCCCTTGAAATTACTTAAAAAAACCGTAGACTTGAGAGTTTGAGTCAAAGATTACATACACGGATAGATCTGCCACTCTATATAAAAATTTGATGACAAAGTTCGATCCTAGCGACATCTCTCTGACTGGCTCCGAACCAGTTATTCATTTGATCCTTAGACAAGAAAAAAAGATTTCTATAATCAAAGATTTGATCTAAGGTTCATATCCATGCTAACGCTGTAGATGCGCGGACGTTTGAAAATTTGCTTGCGCGGGATATTTGAAAATTGATTCACAATTTCGTGGGAAATTTGAAAATAACTCGTGTAATTTTAAATGCTCGAAGCTAGTTGTCGCATTAAATCAAATATTGTTGTTTACAAGAAAATATTAATACCTGAAATTAAAATGCTGTTTAAACGAAGTATTTTGTAAAAATATTTTGGTTTCATTTACAATTTAAGTGACAACCAGGTCCGGCCATCTAAATTTCACAATTAAATGGTTTATATAAGATATAGGTAGATGGAATATTGAAACACAGGATGATTATTATAATTTTTATTTTGTTTTCGACATTTTATCACTATATCCACAAACAAAAAATTTTCCTTCACACTTAGCACTTAGGACTGTCAACAGTGAGATGTTGACGTGTTTAAAAAATGTTTCTGTTTGTACATGGTACATACAATGGTATATGAAAAACTGATTCTATATCCATGGATAATTAATGCTTACCGTTTTCTTTCTTGCAATTTTCCCTATATTTAACATATGCCATATTCATCACAACATCATATTCTTTATATTGTTGATCTTTGCCCTTCAAAATTTTATTAATTAAACCTATGTAATGGAAGTTGCATATGTTAAAACTAATATTTACAAACATATTTACATAATCCTTTTGATCTGAACAAAATATTGAGGAAATGTGTGTCAAATCCTCCAAACGAAATATTTGTTTCTGTATGCCTAACGAATTGATTAACTGGGGCAAAAGTAGCAATTCTTTTCCTCTGCATAACTTTTCACTATGATTCATAAGAGGTTTATTATCACAGTAAATATAAGTAGTTACCAGGTAAATGTAGAGTTGGCAGTGAAACTTTTTTTAACCTGCCATTGGGGTTTCTACAAATTGATTCAAAACGAATATCACATATTCTATGTGATGATAATACTGTATCTGCAAGCATTAACTTGGGGTTATTTATTCTTTGCCAACAAATTCTGCAAACGTCTTCATTCGTAGGAATGGAATGTCTATAAAAAAGTAAAATAAGGATAAAATCATTCAACATATTTAACCATTCAACAAAATGATTTCCTAAATACAAATTAATGAAAGTTATTCTCGTATAGATATGAACTTTATTTCAATTTAAATATTTTTATGTTGATAAATAGTAAATATCACTCTCACCTTATCGCTTGTTTAATCGTGCATCCTGGTACACAACAGGCCTTTACTCGTCTACTCATATTGAATAAGTGAACGCGACAGCTCAATTCGCAACAAATAATAACTTTTAAATGCACAAAAATACAAATAGCTAATAATAAAACAATATCAAGCACCTTTGCAAGATGGACGTTGTTCATTCAATAATCTTGATTGTTTCTCGATACATGATTGCAACTTAGTTTCAGAATCCAGATTGACAAACATTCAAAAATAAAACACCAAAAAGTAAGCTTTTAGATGTGAGCCAGTCACAGAGATGGCGTTGAAAATCGTCCTGAACTTCTCCTATTCCAGTGCACAGCACTTGGTATGAGTATTTGAAACATCCGTAGAAGAATCGAATGAAGTCTAAAAGCTCTAAAAAACATAATTCTTTTTTCAGTGAAACATTGCGATCCCGGGCCTTATTGATACGGCCCAGGGGCCGGAAGCGGCTCGCGGGCCGTATCTTTGACATGACTGTTCTAAAAAAAACTTTCATCATTTTTTCATAGTTATAATTGTAAATTAATAAATTAAAAATGTTTATGGTGATTTTTTATTCCTTTTGATATCAAAACATAAAAAATAGTTTCGACGCTATCTGGGAAAAATTAAACCTTAACAGCATATTCGTATATGTATTTTACAATTCAGATAGGTGTAATTGGTTAGGATTTGTGAAAACGAAAATATTACTTGCTTAGACGTGTATACGCAAAAGTTTATAATGTGTTTTGAACTTGTGTATTACCTAACAAACTAAGAGGTTTTCTTGAGTTACGAACTTGAAGGCGCGAAGTTAATTTGTTTTAGTTGGTTCCGCATAGTGAGGAAATTTTCAAGAAACTTTATCTTGTTAGGAGTAATAAAAAGGTATGGAAAGATATTCTCTATAAGACGTTAAACTTTCGAGATACTTGAACGTAATCTTGAAAATGGAGTTGCGGTAATCATAATCCAATTTATGTATTACATACTGTGAGTTTTCTCAGAGTGTCTTATCTTCACACATTTTATACTTTTCGTGTATATTATTTCTTTTTACAACTTTCATTTGATGTTTGTTGAGTGTCCTTAGAGTTTTAACTAGTTTATCAACAGAAATTGAAGTTATCAAACTTCAAAGCTAAATTTTGACTTTTTATTTTCTTAATTAATTTCGTCATTTTCCCTACTTCTTTCAAAATCGATTTTCTTGAAAATTTTTGGTGAGAGCGACACCTTAAAACTTGCAAGTACTTTGACTGCGAATTATTTCTTCGGTGTTAATGATTGTAGTTTAGTCCCAGTTAGCACTGTGATTTATATTTTTTGGACCAGACATCTTCTCGTGAAACCGCTGTACGAATTGAGAAACAAATGCTGTATTGTCAAAAAATTGCTAAAATTTGTAGACAAAAGCTTGTAAAAACTGAAAAACAAACATAAAAATACATAACTAAATAAAGATACAATTCAAATAAAATTTCAATATACAGAAAAACTACAATGAGTTACAAAATACTAATAGGTAATAATTAGTATATAAGTCCATAACAAAAATTTAGCCAGTATGCAGCATATCCGGAATTAAATATTATTAGTAGAATAGTCGTTTACAGAGTAGAAAGCATTTTCCAGTGAATATGCCCTCAAATTATTGCGGAATGCGAAAAAAGATAATATCGATTTGATTTCAATTGGCAAGTGATTGTGCATTTTTTGTATTGTAAAATATTGAGCAATTATCTAATTCTGAACGTGGAGTAGGTAGCTAAAGGTCAGTGATCCGGGTTTCTAAGTAGATAACCGTGCAAAGATCTTTCTGAAATTGGAGAACCGTGCTTACGAATTAGGCAAACGGATTCAATGATAAATAAGCAACGAAGAGTGGTTAGGTCACTAGATATGGTCCAATGAAGTGCTGTGAGAACAGGGCTGCTCCAAGATAACCCCAACAAATAAAGAAAAATCACAAAAAGTTGTTGCAGTGGAGTAATGGCTGTATAGGCTGGAGTCAACATTATTTAGGAGGGAGAATATGGCATCATTTGTGCATCTGTTACTCACAAACCCAAATTGAAGGGTAGTGAATATTTTATATTTAAAAAGAAATTTTAGATCACGTGAGAAGTAGTGCAATAGTCTATAGTCTAGACAAAAGTAACCGCACCATTACAGTAAAATTAAAAATACCTTGACATACCATTGACTATAATGTGAAAAAGTATGCATCCACCACTAGGAGATTTGGCGATAGAAAACATTAGAAACACCACATTCGTTGAAGATAAACGGATTGTATTAATCAGTAAACGTGATCAACGACTCACGACCCCAAAGATAGCAGATCAGTCCAATGAATCTGGTGATCTGCCATTGAGTACTTCTACAGTGGAAAAGAGATTGAGAGAACCTGGCTTTTTTGGAAGAGTTGTAGTGGAAAAACTTGTTTTAATCAAAGTTTGAGGTTTTTGGATCTAAGAGAAAAGTATTTGTGTTCAGGTCAAAGAAAGAACGGATGCTAGATCCATGCATAATCTTGACTGTAAACCATGGCGGAGGCTTTGTGATAGATTGGAGATGTTTTGGAGGAAGGGCGATTTAAGATTTGATAAAAGTTGAACGGATTTAGAAGAAAGAAAAATTAAAGAAATATGTAGTATGTTCTGATCAGCACCTGATCGGCAGAAAATTTATCTTTCAGTATGATATTGATCCTAAGCATTCCTCGAAGCTGTATAAAAAGTATTTGAAATAATTGGAAAAGAAGAATTTACTGAAAGTAATAATTTGGCCGTCACAGTCGCCCGACTTCAATCTTTTTATTTATTGTGTATCACGCAAACTAAAGTTTAGTATAGTCAAATATATTATAATATTATATTCTAGAAATTTTGTGCATGATAACAAAAAAATATTATAGTAAAAGTTATAGCCTTTAGTATTCATATTAAGGTAGCTATCATAAAGATTGACGGTTTTATACAACAATCTCATTTTTTTCGTAAATTACAAATCATTTATCTGAAAAATTATGGCTATAAATATTCTTGTCGGAAATTGAATTCCCTACGAAAAAGTTCTGTTTATAAACTGTCGTCAAACGAGCGGTTTCTATGTAATCGTGTCTTGAACATTTTAGAATTTTGCTTTCGCTTTTGGATTACACAAAAATTATCTCAACATTTTTTAATGAATTCAATCCTTTCAAATTTATCCTACAATGTTTTTTTAGTGTTTTATCATTTCTTCACTTTTTAAAAACTGGTTTTTGAGAGAATCACAAAATTTTTCCCGAAATTAATAGTTTCTTGATGATCAATCAGATTTTCGTTGTTAACTTAAAATCTTTGGACTTCACTTCAATCCCTGAAGACGATAACTTCGTTATAGAAACGCACATTAAACAGTATAATTGTCAGTGTAGTGATAGTGTGAGCAGTGTATTTTGTATACATTTTTGTTGTATTCACTTCAATAGTAATTTAATGATCTTCTAATTAATTTAAACTACTTTTTTAACGACGTTTCTCACTTTACACTAACACCAAACTATTCACTAAATTATCCACTAATACTTAAATATTGACTAAATTATGCGTTTACCGTTTGGTTTATTTGTCTATCCATATCTTTATGGGCGACATAAGATTATTTTCTTATTCTACGGCTGTTAGACACACGTTTTATATACATTATTCCCACATTCTAGAATATTCTTTCCTAGAAATATCTAATTTGCTGTAAACATACAAAAAAGTTTTCTTAGAACCATCTCTATAAAAAGAGGCCACAAAAGATGTAAACAGCTTACAAAAACAATACAAAGACTTGCCGCTTTATGATTTCTGGAAATTTGTACCCGTCGCGTTCATCAAACTTCAGATTCTATTAACATAATACAACAGCGTTTCACGGTCTATGTGAAATAATATTTATTCAAATATTATTTCTGGCACGCTGCCAAACACATATTAAACAACGTTGCGTCTTCAAACTGTAAACATATACTACCAGGGTCTGTGCACTGGAATAGGAGAAGTTCAGGACGATTGTCAACGCCATCTCTGTGACTGGTTCACATCTAACAGCTTACTTTTTGGTGTTTTATTTTTGAATGTTTTTTGAATCTGGATTCTGAAACTAAGTTGCAATCATGTATCGAGAAACAACCAAGATTATTGAATGAACAACGTCCATCTTGCAAAGGTCTTTGATATTGTTTGTTTATTAGCTATTTGTATTTTTGTGCACTTAAAAGTTATTATTTGTTGCGTATTGTGCTGTCGCGTTTATATATTCAATATTAGTAAACAAGTAAAGGTCTGTTGCGTACCAGGATGCATGATTAACCAAGCGTTAAGGTAAGAGTAATATGTACTATTTATCAACATAAAAATATTTAAATTGAAATCAAGTTCATATCTATACGAGAATAACTTTCATTAATTTGTATTTAGGAAATCATTTTGTTGAATGGTTAAGTATATCACATAGAATATGTGATATTCGTTTTGAATCAATTTGTAGAAACCCCAATGGCAGGTTAAAAAAAGTTTCACTGCCAACTCTACATTTACCTGGTAACTACTTATATTTACTGTGATAATAAACCTCTTATGAATCATAGTGAAAAGTTATGCAGAGGAAAAGAATTGCTATTTTTGCCCCAGTTAATCAATTCGTTAGGCATACAGAAACAAATATTTCGTTTGGAGGATTTGACACACATTTCCTCAATATTTTGTTTAGATCAAAAGGATTATGTAAATATGTTTGTAAATATTAGTTTTAACATGTGCAACTTCCATTACATAGGTTTAATTAATAAAATTTTGAAGGGCAAAGATCAACAATATAAAGACTATGATGTTGTGATGAATATGGCATATGTTAAATATAGGGAAAGCTGCAAGAAAGACAACGGTAAGCATTAATTATCCATGGTTATGAAATCAGTTTTTATATACCATTGTATGTACCATGTACACACAGAAACATTTTTTAAACACTCCCACATCTCTCTGTTGACAGTCCTAAGCCTGCTAAAGTGTGAAGGAAAATTTTTTGTTTGTGTGTGTTTCAATATTCAATCTACCTATATCTTATATAAACTATTTAATTGTGAAATTTAGATGGTCGAACCAGGTTGTCACATAAATTGTAAATGAAATCAAAATATTTTACAAAATACTTCATTTAAGCAGCATTTTAATTTCAGGTATTTATATTTTCTTGTAAACAACAATATTTGATTTAATGCGACAACTAGCTTCGAGCATTTAAAATTACACGAGTTATTTTCAAATTTCCCGCGAAATTGTGAATCAATTTTCAAATATCCCGCGCAAGCAAATTTTCAAACGTCCGCGCATCTATAGCGTTAGCATGGATATGAACCTTAAATCAAATCTTTGATTATAGAAATCTTTTTTTCTTTTCTAAAGATCAAATGAATAACTGGTACGGAGCCAGTCGGAGAGATGTCGCTAGGATCGAACTTTATCGTCAAATTTTTATATAGAGTGACAGATATATCCTTGTATATAATATTTGTATACCGTATAAATTTTGTACTTTCTAATACAGTTAAAGTAACTACCGCCATCTCTAAGTCAAGCCAGGTACTCCTCGTATTTATTGTATTATTTAGCACTACTCAGGTAGTTGAATTTTCAATAATGAACTGCTTGAGTAAAAAAATGATATTGAAATGATTAACTCGGCATACTTTAATTCATCTGAATCATTATCATTCTGGAAGGTTTTTGAAGTTTTATTTATCGTATACAACTGGAGATTTTTTAATTTTTCTCTCATCTTCTTACCTATATCCTGCATAACGGAAACTGAACCATCTGCATTTCCAATCGTTAACAAATGAAATAAAAACCTCCTGGTGATTTTTCGCATTGATATCGATTTGTAACGTTACATTCTATTGTTATAATTCCACTGTTTAGAAGGTTTATCTCTTTCCTATTCATTATTTGAACGTTTAGATTAGCCTGCAGGAAATTGTATTTGACAGATGGAAAATCGATGATCTAATCATTTAATCTCTTCATTATATATGCAGGAACATACATTCCGCGCAATTCCAAACCTACCATCATCAAAGTATAAATACCGAGTTCCGATATAAATTTCTAACAGTCAATTACACGGAAGGGGCGGATCGAATCTAATTTTTTATCTATTGTTGATTAGACGCCACTAGGAAATGTTCTACAGTCAATGAGAATCAAGAACGAGCTTTTCTGGATCGATATTCGGTAGAATAAAAATGTGACTTGAAGAGATGGGATAGTAGATAACTCGATGAATTATGAGGATAATTTATACGGAAAATGTGGTACTATTATCAATTATTCTTATCTTTACATGATAATTAGTTTATTCCATTTCATCATTATTTGTTTTTTTGAATGAAAATATTAATTTATAGTGTATAACGTTATTTTGGAAAGCTCACAATTTTCCTCGTCGACTTTTCTGGAATCCTCCACTTAGAAAAGTCAAAAATACGGCAATTTTCCGGGGTCTTGAACTTTCCAAACTTCTCATTTCAAGTGGCATTTGGTTGGGATGAATATATACGCGTCTTGAGATCTCCATTTACAATTGCGAATCGAAAAATCAACTTGATACTGTAAAATGATATTTAATAATTCTGATTTTAATCTATTAGATTCGGTTTCCCGGATTGCATTCTCATAATAAAACGTATGGTTTTCTTATAATTGAAATTATGTTATTGCAGTTTTATTGTTTTATACTATTCATGAATTTTTAATCTATTTCTTTAATATTCAGATGTCTGCCCTATGTAAATATTTTGATAATCAATTATATTTTGTTCTTTATTAAAATAATTTTACGGTGGTTGGGAAAATCCTTTACAGGTGGTAAGGATGATTAGGATCTAATTTATAATTTGTTTACATTGTTTATTGTTAGAGGGTTTTGATGATGATTTTCACTTTCATTCTATTAGTAATTTATTGATCGATATAATTATGCGATTTGTTGATTCTAAATTATACTTTTTGGACTTACAATAACGTTTTTGGAATATCAAACATATTTCCGTTTAGACCATATACCAGATTTCCATGCTAAGACTCTGTCCAAATGTATACCTAGGTACTTCAAACATTCATTGGTAGTAATTTGCTTATTGCCTAATATGACTTGAGATAATTGTCAACGATAATTTGTAAATTTTTCATTGATAGTCACTTTGTTATTAGTAGGTATATCAGAAGTATATATCAAATATAAAATCGGTTCGAGCACACCATCTTGTGGTAGTCCCTATCTTACACAGGAATATCTTTGGTTCAAATTTGATAGAATAATGTACGAAGCTTCTGGTAACCTTTTCTTTAGCTTATATTGTAATACTTCATGACCGACCATGTCAAAAGCCTGACTAACTTCAGAGGAATCTGCATCACAATAACACAGTAACTTTTTTTAAAGGGTTCATAAACCACTCTGTAAACTTGTCCTGTAGGGGAGAAATCAAATTGGTGGTCAAGAATTGAGTTCTCCTCAGATATGAAGTGTAATAATTTCATTGGAAATTTTTTGCTCCAGTAGAATACTAAAAACAGATCCCATGGTATGTTTTCACTTTCACTTCGCTTCACTTTTTTTATTCCGATTTTGACGTTTCAAATATTAAAAATTACAAAATCGAATTTACGAAACATCATAATCAAATTAATATTAACAGCATGCGTTGCACGGCTATAAACGCGGAGCACGACCTTTAGCTACGTACTCCACGTTCAGAATTAGTTAAGGGCTCAATACTTTACAATGCAAAAAATGCACAATCATTTGCCAATTGGATTAAAATCGATATCATCTTTTCCCGCATTCCGCAATCATTTGAGGGCATATTTACTGGAAAGTGCCTTCTTCTAACTATCAATTCTATTTTGGATCTTATAGTACTTCTGTAGATAATAAATAAGGTGGTGCGCTTCCATAGTTAGAACCCATTACTTTGTGGGGTTTTTCGATAAAGCGACTAGTGAGAAAGAGTGGTAAGCCGTTTATCAGCAGACTGAATTTGTGTTCTTACACTAATAACTTTAATACGTTTTTAATACACTATTTATTGAAATCGTCTTCGAAACGACCGCTCGTCTCGACTTTTTCAGTTTTTAAAATCTTTTCAAAAGTACTACTTTAACATCTTGGAGTAGATGAGATTATTATCCTGTATGTATGATAATTCATTTCCTGTATAAATCTTCATAACTTTTGAATAAATCGGTAGAAAAATATACCTCTGAGGTTATTCGGTACACTTTGTACAAAAATTCACATTTTTCGATTATTCATAAACTTTTTATTTTATTACATTACAAATATTTGGGTTTCTGTTACAAATGCGGCAAAAGTGATATGAAACGATTTCATTAGAAAATTTTTTTATATATTTTGAAGTTTTTGAGATAATTTTAAAGATTTTACGATTAGTTTTATATTATTTTACCTTGTAGTATATAAAATTATTGTTCCTGAATGTATGTTAATGAATTACTCCTTTTTCTGAAAAAAAAAGGAATATTAAGTATTTCAATTTTGGGTTTCACTTGATCCGTTTCAGTTGCACATGTGACTCAATGAACATTCAAATGTCATTTTTAGACGACGTCATCTGAAAGATGTTCGTTCTGTATTCATTTACATACCGAAAGTTGCGTTTTGAGTATTCCATGTATTGAAAGTGACAGTTCCGTACTGCAAAACACTTTAGGGACGCTCTGGTGTAGACAACTTCAACTTCCTTAAATGTGACTCCAGCCACTTCAATGTTGACAGTTGACAGTTTCACTTCGATGATTTTGCATAACTTTCTTCCACCACAAATACGAATCAATCAACAAATTCTATCGATGACACAAACACATCTACAATTTTATTAATAATTGTCCTGGAGGTACAATCAACATTACTTTTTGCAATTATCATTAAGTAGATTATATTGTTCAATAAATAAAATGTTTATAATTCTCATTATTTATTTTCTTTCCTCAGTGTAATTAAAAAGTTTTGGATCTTATGCGTCGTCTAAAAAATGTTATGTACGCCGGTGCTGAAATACTACTTTGTTGGACTGTAGCACTTTCAGTACTTGGCATACAAATAACTATTAACTCTAATATGCGTTCACCAACTTCACGGTTTTCATAGAAACTTCCATATATGATTTTGGAAGTCGATCAATCTAAATCTAAGCCGAAAAACATATTTCCAATACACCTACAATTACAACGAAATAAGTTGTTATGAAGACTATGTTCGTGACTTTTCTTCAATATAAACATGACGAAAATAAAGTTAGATATTTATAACGGAGCAAAGTTTGTCTAGTTATATCATATTATTATAAGTGTAAGTAACGATATTTAATCGAATTGATCTTTACCCGCTAACAGTAAACAGAAACTTCATACGTTTAATCCTTTGAATTTTAAATTAAGAAGGGATAATTGCCTTCCAAATAACACGTACAGCAAGGGAGACGCAAGTACTTTGGTTGCTGCATCTTTTAGAGCAAACAATTGTTTTTGAAAGAGACTCATAGTTTTGTATTGGGATTTATCACAATGTACTTAAGCTGGAACTATATGGAAAACTTTTTTATTAGTGGTTTTATGAAAAAAAGGAATTTTGATAAGAAGTTCTGCGTACTCTAAGGGTTAAAATGTAACCATCAGATATCAATTTTTTAAAGCAGTATATGAGGTTTGTCAAAAAATTTGAATTTTGTACAAGAGTCACGTATCTTTATTTTTCACAATTCAGAAAAATATTATGAAGTTGTTTTGAATTAAAAGTTATATCCAAATATGTAATTACAGCCATTTATTATGAAAATTCAGGTTTTGTGATTATTTACTAATCATTCCGTATTAATGATTTTGGCGGGATGAAATTTAACGCAACTACATTACAATAAAAATGGCAATTTTACTAAATCGTGAAAAAAAAATAGAACTTGTGATAATTGTTGGAGACAATTACAAAATACAAATAGAGAGGACGCGAATATTTCTACGCGTAGAAACATTAGGCATTCAACAGTTACAAAAATTACATTACAAAAGGTTAATGGAAGTATAGAAAATAGATTTAAGAATAAACGGGTTGCGAATGAAGACACTGAATTTGAAATGATACTTTCTGTCGTATAAGACCCAAAAATGTCATTAACAAAAAGGGCCTCTGCAATCCAAATTACTTCAGTAAGTAAAGATACAGTGGCAAATATTTTGAAGGGTAATAAATATCATGCCTGCAAATCGCTATTTATACACACGTTACTACCAAGGGATTACGATATTTGTTTTGAATTCTGCGCTCTGATCCAAGGAAAGTTGGATGAAGACCCGTTTTTTACAAGAACTATAATATTTTCGGATGAGGTAACTTCAAACGGAACCGTCTCATCACAAAATTGTCGCTGATGGTCTAACAGTAATCAAAACTTTGTAATAAAAACTCTGGACCAATATTCTTGTAAAACGAATGTATGGTATGGTGCTTACAAAAATAAATTAGTTAGACCTTTTTTTTCGACATTCCTCAAATGCCGTACAATACTTACAATTATTAAAAATCAAGTAAGTGATTTTTTGCATGACATTCCGTTACAAGAACGTATGACAATTTGGTTAAAACAAGACAGTGCTTCCATAAGTATTCCTTGAAAATATGTTTAATGGGAAGGTGATTCATTAGGTATTCAGATATTTTTTGGCTCCCTAGGTATGCTGATTTGATTCCTTTTGACTTTTTTATACGGTTACTTAAAACAGCAGATTTTTTAGCCAGGACCATTTGATTATGTAGACCATTTGGAGAGGATTACTCCAAATATGATGATACGGAAAGTAATATTAGAGTTTGGCAAAAGAACAATTAAATGTTTACTCGAAGCTGTGGTACATTAAATTAAAATTTAATTATGTTTGTTTCTGTTTAATAAGTATTCTTTGTATGGATTTTTCAATTTCTACAATAAATAATCATTACGCATTCATTACGTATGTAAATTGCAAGGTTGTTCAAAAACTGTAAAAAATGGAAACGTTATCATATTTTTAACAGGTAAGAGAGATAAATTGTGTCCAGCCATAATAATTAATACAGAATGATTAGTAAATAATCACAAAACCTGAATTTTCATAATAAATGGCTGTAATTACATATTTGGATATAACTTTTAATTCAAAACAACTTCATAATATTTTTCTGAATTGTGAAAAATAAAGATACGTGACTCTTGTACAAAATTCAAATTTTTTGACAAACCTCGTATACTGCTTTAAAAAAATTGATATCTGATGGTTGAATTTTAACCCTTAGACCATGGAGAACTTTTATCAAGAATTTCTTCTTTTCTTCAAATCACTAATAAAAAAGTTTTCCATATGGTTCCAACTTAAGTAGACACACTGTATGTCTTCAGGGAATAAAACATTCGTATTACGATTATTTAAAAAGTATTTATTCTTTTGTTAATTTTATATGTTCTTGATATGAAATAATGTCAGAAAGTTAAATAATTAATAAAAAGTGAAAAATAATATCTAAATATTTGAGAAAATATTTAAGAAAATTATTCTCATTGGCTAAGAGAACATTTTCTGCTTGTTTCTCGTATTTATAGGTTCCTGTCAATCACTCTCTTGTAAATTTTTCATTTGTCATGAAAACCATGAAGATTTACACAATCACCAATTTTTTTTCAAGTAAATATAAGTATTTTTGAATGAATATCTATTTGAATAGTTCACATATACAATCACAAAATTAGTGCATATTCTAAATTTCCTTTAATACATAATAGTTTAAAAACTGATCGCTACTTCGACTAAGGTATTTTCACAAGGCTGAAACATTATCTATATGTTATTTAATATATTTAAAGTAGAAAAATCAACTTCTAGCAGGGTTAGCGCGGTTGCAACAACATCCACTGTTTTTTGCATATTGTAAATTTTTTATTCAACAAAAATGTATCTTTACAAATCTGGCTTTTGATAGAGTTTGAGTAAAAAAAAATTGCCAGATGATTTGCTCGGCTGTAAGTATCTGTAAAATGATCTAAGATCTTCCAAATCTAATTTCAAAAGAAAATATCTTGCAAACTATTTCGTAAAGTTAGGCATTTATAATAAAATATCATGATATAGGTAATTTCATATATATTTTTCTTAAAATACAAAAGCTTAATTCTTCAATTGCAATTTTTTCCAATAATTAACCATCCGTCTCCCTCTTCATCAGAAATAATCTCGAAATTACATCGTCGTCCTCTACATTTTCTTCGCTCTCTGGAAAAGAAATTATTATAAATACGTGATATTACACATAAATGTTTATACACTTAATTCAATTAATGTTAAAAATTCCTCACCCGAAGTCTAATTAATTGTATTTTAAAAAAACGTATAGAGTCCGTAAAAGTTGCTGTTTTTTTTGAATTTTTTGAAGTATCGGGCTTCATAGAAGTTGTCTGCTTTGACCATATAAATTTGGCAAATGAATTTTTCGATTGTTTTAAATATCTCATTACTACGTCTGTTGATATGAGCATTTCCAAAATCTGTTAACGCTTTTTGATATGGTATGGATTCCTTAAGCATTTCGAAAGATTTTTTTTGCTATTATGAAAAATGAAGGATTGACAAGTAGTTGTTTCTCTTTTGTTACTTATAGAAAATTATTACGCATCACCGATTACAATAATGTAACTCAGATATGAAAAAAAATATACAGTTGAGTCGAAAACTGACTTTAAAATACTCAATTCTCATAATTTCATCACTTTCACTACTATCAGATGTATTCGTAGATAAGGTTGGGAAAATGTTCGGATACAATCTTATTTTGTTCAAAAAATTGACAATATAAATGACATGACATCTATTTTCATAGCATGCTACTTAAGAAAACATATCCTAAATATATCTCGCTAATGCTAAAAGTTTTTTAATTGACTAAATTGGTGTAAATAGACCAAATAAAGTCTTACGTGAATAGAAAATTGATTGTAATTTAATTAAACCAAGAAGTTTAAGTTTTCTTCTCAAAATGCACGTGTATGTTATGAGATCTCATTACGTGCATGTTATTGTTAAATGTCACGTTACAAGAAATGTTGACAGTGCAATTTTTGACGTTTACAGACATGGGAGTAGAAGAAATATATTAAATGACATATAGAAGAAGTTTCAGTCTTGTGAAAGTACCTTAGTCGAAGTGGCGACCAGCTCTCCGACTCATAGTTTACGATCCTAGTGTATGCTACGATCAGCTTAACTATAATTTTACAACGTAAATTCTAAATATATTTTTTACATTAAACTGAACTTCTTTTGAACAAACTCTTCCAAATTATTTTCTTTAAAATTACAAATGAATGCTTCATTCTATAACAAAACTGTCAAATTTCTGACAGCTGGCAAAGATCGAAAAAGTCTGTTTTAGGTTATATTGATTGACATTTGACTTTGAAATTTATTTTTATTTTATACGATTCTCAATTGAAATAATTTAATAATGAAATACTATTCATAATTGTATGTATACTGATAATATTTAATATCTTTTATTATCAATGTTTAAATTCGATACTGAAATTATTGATATTTAATATGAATACATCTTATCACAAATATAGCTAATTCACAGGTTTCTATAAGCAGTATCATCACAATATATATCGAGAAAAGTCATTTGGAACTAATTATTTGAAATAATACCAACTAACTTGTTAATTCATTCAGTGTTTTAGTTGTGTACGACGGTAAAGAGATCTATCTAATGGAGTGCAGTTAGTTGATAAAAGTTTCAAAATAGATAAACTTCCGTTTAAAGCCCATAAAACAAAACATGGAAGTCATAAAACTATGAATAAAGCGGTACATAACTTTTTAAATCACAATTTCACATTGTTCGAATTGGAATTTCATTCAGGTCACACTCATTACAAAAATAATACGAAAGAGAATAAATAATAATCAATGCAGCAATCAAGTGATAATATTGATATCAGATACATTTATTTCTTGTTCTTAATATTTGAGAAACTGAGGTAAAGCTGTTGCACAGAGTTATATTCGGAGAAACAGTCATTATTTTTTTGTGCAACTATGATATTTTTGAAATTCATACTATTGTTATGCATTGTATATAACACCTAGGCATTCTATAAATGACAAATGCCATTAAAAACAATTTATGAAAAAATCGTCCTGATGATTATGTTAATAATGTGCAGTCGGGGAAAAAACGCATAATCCGAGATATCTCATCAGCAAATTATGGAGAGATGCACCAGGTGCCATTCTTCATGGATTCAAGTCTTCTTAAAGTTTTGCGTTGAAAATTACTTAAGGGGTCGTCTTCACATCAAAATTTTCCAATATCAATTTTTAACCTATAGGTCGATGTTTTAGACAAGTTTAGCTCTAGAAACCAAATTTAGAGTTATACGGTTAGTAAGTTTAAGAATTGTTCTCATCCAAACTTTTGAGCTTGTAATGTTAATTTAATTTAAAAATTGCAAGTCGTTTCATTTGATGGAGGTAGTTTTTTGAATGTTACTCAAAAACTATTCGACCCATTGAGCTGAAATTTTATACGCCTGTGTTTGAAACAATTCTAAATTGATTTGTGTTAAAATTTTTGTAGGTCACAATTTGAATTCTTTTTGCAATACATGGTTTCCCACGATGAGTTAAAACTATGTGTATATGGCAAAATACTTGTAGTATTTTGTTTGTTAAAAATATCGTATCCAAAAACCCAAACGTAGAAAAAAAAGTATAGTACAGATAGTTTTAACTGTGTTGTATAAAATATATAGAAATTAAGATGTTATTTATTTTAAAAAAATTGGATTCTAATCTACAAAAATTTTCACACAAATCGATTTAGTATAATTTCAAATAGAGGCATACAAAATTTCTGTTCAATTGGTCTAGTACTTTTTGAGTAACACTCAAAAAACTAAAATCATTAGGAGAAAAATTTTACGATTTTTGAAAATTTTAACATTACAAGCTGAGGTGTGTAACTCCTGAACTTACTGACTGAATAACTTCAAATTTGGTCTCTAGAGCTAAAATTGTCTGAAAAATCGATCTATAGGATAGAAATTGAATATTAGTATTAGAAAATTTTGAGATACTGTAGATTTTAATATGCATATGACCCCTTAAGTATTTTCTTAACACATAACAATAAAGAAGACTTAAATAAATCCATCTGTCTTCGACAATTTGTTGATGAGGTAGCTCGGATTATGCGTTTTTTCCCTCCGACTCACATTTCTCAAAAATATAAATATTATTCTGAAAAAAATTTATTTAAATTACGTAAATAAAAATCAAATTCGTTCAAAACCTAATTTATACCTTTCTTATTAAGGGAAACAAAATTTTCATATAAAAAATAAGAAATTAACCTACTTGTTGCAACATGGCTGGCTTGAATGACATTTTGAATTACATTTCATTACATATTTTCCGCAAAGACATTTCATATTTTGTTTTACACACACATTTGACGAATCCTTGGCCACTGCCACTGGGCTGAGCAAATGCAACTGACCTGAGAGGAATTTCGTGGTCAGGAATATCTTCAATTCTAAGTAAGTTCTTAGGGTATAAAGTGAATTATGATCTCGCATATACTTGCTTTAAAATGCCTTTAGAAGTTCTATGTCGATAAAAACAATCCTCTGTCACACTAATCGATTTTAGAGTTTATTTTACTTTCGATAGGAATTTCAGTTTTGAAACAAATATCCTTTTACTAGCATGGTCACAGCTGGTATAAATTTTTTGACGACACATTTTGCATTTGCAAAATCTCTTCATTAAGCATTCCTTCATCATGTTGATTTAGTCCATTATCAACTGTTATCTTATTCATGTTTTTTGAAACTTCTTTCCTTGCATAATTTGATTACTTGGGCGCTTTCTATTACTTTTTCTAGCTGCTTGGGTTTGCAGTTAAAGAGAGATTCATGTGATGTTCTTTTGATCCCAAAATGATAAACTCTATTTTTCATAAATTGTACGAAACGCAGTTCTTCACTTATTTATTATCTTGCATCGCAGTACAAAGCATATTGTCAATATCTTGATTCGCCCTTTCGACCCTATCCTGGCTTTGCAAATGGCGAGTCTTCCTATGCACGATCTTTAAATTGGTTAAAACTCCTTCAAGCTGGTCACTACATTATTGGCAAAGTCCCTACCATTATCAGATTGTATAGATAGCGATCCAAGCAACGAGAATATGTCCACTAGGTTGTAGGCTACTTCTTCAGATCTTTTTGACATTAGGGTTTTGAGAATCACAAATTTTGTGAGGTGATCTGGGTACACAGCATATTTTCGATATCTTGATTCGCCCTTTCGACACTACCCTGGCTTTGGGACTGGCGGGTCTTCCCATGCACGATCTTTAATGCTGGCCAAAACTCCTGGTCACCACATTATTAGCAAATTATCAGATTGTAATATATATGGCGATCCAAGTAACGAGAATATGTCCACTAGGTTGTAGGCTACTTCTTCAGATCTTTTGACGTTAGAGTTTTGAGAATCACAAATTTTGTGAGGTGATCTGGGTACACAGCATATTTTCGATATCTTGATTCGCCCTTTCGACACTACCCTGGCTTTGGGACTGGCGGGTCTTCCCATGCACGATCTTTAATGCTGGCCAAAACTCCTGGTCACCACATTATTAGCAAATTATCAGATTGTAATATATATGGCGATCCAAGTAACGAGAATATGTCCACTAGGTTGTAGGCTACTTCTTCAGATCTTTTTGACGTTAGAGTTTTGAGAATCACAAATTTTGTGAGGTGATCTGGGTACACAGCATATTTTCGATATCTTGATTCGCCCTTTCGACACTACCCTGGCTTTGGGACTGGCGGGTCTTCCCATGCACGATCTTTAATGCTGGCCAAAACTCCTGGTCACCACATTATTAGCAAATTATCAGATTGTAATATATATGGCGATCCAAGTAACGAGAATATGTCCACTAGGTTGTAGGCTACTTCTTCAGATCTTTTTGACGTTAGGGTTTTGAGAATCACAAATTTTGTGAGGTGATCTGGGTACACAGCATATTTTCGATATCTTGATTCGCCCTTTCGACAATACCCTGGCTTTGGGACTGGCGGGTCTTCCCATGCACGATCTTTAATGCTGGCCAAAACTCCTGGTCACCACATTATTAGCAAATTATCAGATTGTAATATATATGGCGATCCAAGTAACGAGAATATGTCCACTAGGTTGTAGGCTACTTCTTGAGATCTTTTTGACGTTAGGGTTTTGAGAATCACAAATTTTGTGAGATGATCTGGGTACACCATAATAAATTTCTATTCTATGTCTGGCTGAAACTGAAAGTCAATAAGATCTACCTGTCAACGGAAATTAAATAAAACAAAGGTGGATCTACAGTTCAATATCATGACGTGTAATATTTTTGTATTTGGTTGAAAGTTCTTCTCAACGTCCTCCGTGAGCTTCATGAAGTACCTCAAATAAGTTCGTGACGTGATATTGTATAGTACTAGCGCCTACTTTAACTTTTGTTTACCACAATCATCATAACGTAGCGATGCAGCAACCAATAGTCCCTGGGTTCCTTCTTAGTAGTCGTTCTGGATTTTTGTACATCATTTATTAACTGCTGGTAAGAAAACACTATTTCTTGCAGCATTAACTCTAATTTCGCATAGCTTTACGTCGAATCGTTGTTTCATGTCCATACACCATGATCTGCCTCCCAACGTGACTTTTTAGCGCACCTCAAGCTCAGATTTTGTCAGTTGCAGATCGCGGTTTGTACTCGAGTGTCAAAATACGCAACTTTACTAATATTTGTTTAACAATAATTATTATTTCACTTTGTACTCCCAGGTACCCAACGCGGTGTATTTTTAAGCTCTCGAATCGTCGATTTTTAAACTTGAAAAACGTAAATTGTGGGTACATTTAATTTATGTACTTTTCATTTTTTTTAATAAGCTCAAACTTCAGCCATCACCCTATTAGCAACCGGGCACCCGAGTACCCACAGTACAGAAGGTATAAACAATAAACTGAAAATGGTTTTTACAAATGAATACAACTAATTTTTATTAGAAAAAAAATTAAGAAAAATCACTTTTTTTATAATTAATGACATTAAATCTATTATTTGAGACACTGTAAAAGATTAATTGCACAGCACAGCTCTCACAAATCTTTCGCCGTCTCTTTATTGTGCAAGGAATTGCACACATGACAAGATTCTGTCACTTTTTTTCTTCCGATTTTATCTTCTGGAACCAACATTTATCTCCGTTGTTTCTGCTGTGCATGACTCAATATACTTTCAACAGTAATCTTTGTTGAAAGTTCAATAATTGGCGATGATAGTTCTTCACTCAGCTTCCACATAAATTGTCGTTTTTTGACAATTATTTTATTATTGTCGTAATAAATTATATATACACAGATATGTGACACACAACATTTTCTTCCTTTTCATAGTATAGCTAATATTAACAACTTCTAATAATGTTGAGAATCAGCTTGTAGTTTTTTGTCCTTTTTGACGAACGATTTCCGGACAAGTTGGTGATATCTAGCTCAGGTAATGCAGCTTTCTTCCGATCAAAAAGTGTACAGGAGTTAGAGCTGTCGAGATTGGAAAACAATGGACAAATAACCGTTTCAATCTTGCTTGTAACTTTTAAACCCTGCCTTCCAAATACCTCCAAAGTTAGGAGCTCGAGCTGGGATGAAGCTCCGACTAATTCTTTGGAGATTTTTTCTGAATTAGCTTTGAGAAAATCATGAACCTTACACAACTTATTCACCCTGTCTTTATTCACGGACACGTTAAGCGTTGCAGCTCTATTGGTGACGGCCTTCACTACTGAGCTCATTTCCCTGGACTTATACCTGTTCCAAGAATTTACTATGGAATAAATGCATTTATCAAAAGTAGTTTGACGTCGTGAAGTGAATCTTATAAATATTTACCATGTTTGAAAATTTATGTACTTAAACTGAAAATTCGATAACATATATTTCAGTTATTCAAGAGAGGAACGTTTTAACCGCCCCGAAGCTACTTAATCTCAAATTCAAAAGTATTGCCCGAAGCTCAATGAACAAGAAACTGCATCCATTTTACTTATCTTTCGTGTCGTGAACCTTCCCGATGAAATGTAGAATGAATATTTGAAAATATAAAATGTTCAGTCCGTAATTTTTCTCATGGAAAATCATTAAAATGATTGTGACGTGCCATTCGTTTTTTATTTTTACGAGAAAAATTTGATTTGAAATATTAGTCTTTGCAAATACATACCTGCGTGAGAGTGGATTTTCGACACTATTGAATATTAGGACAATATTCAGGACTTCACTTGAAGATAAAACTTCATCAAAACAAAAAGCAAAATCACAAGGTAGTGTTAAAAACCAGCAAAACTTGACTGTTTACTAATCTTTCAGGGATTCTTGAAAATCATCGTCATTACAATTAAAATTTATTTCTTCGGAGTGTTTAACATTGTGACTGTCCAGATACGTCCTCAATGCACCCTTATTTACTCGTATATATATATATATATATCCCAAATGTACTTAAAATCAGTTTTTTGACTTAATCAACGACATTTTACATTCATTGTTTTGGGTGTTTTTATTTGATTGAACTTCTGTTTTAATGATGTGTTCATCGCTATCTGGCAATTATATAGTTATATCACATTCCCCGAGGTATAAAAAACAATTTCGTTTCATTCCACAATCAAGTCCTTCAATTCAACGCTCAACTCAGAATGAAATGTTTATTTCCAACGTTCATATCCGCAACATTTTTACAATAAAGTTGGAATTGTGCCAACCGTTTGAAAATCCCGAATTTTTCAATCCTGCAGACTGCGCCAGTTACATTTTATTGGAAAAACAAAAAGTTTCCCGAAATAAAAATATAGTACGAGGTGGACGAACTGATATAACATTCACTTTAATTAAAATAAATATATTGTGTATATATAAAGGCAGCTTATCCGAAAAGGATAGTCCCATAGAGCCAGATCAAATGTAAATTTTCCACTGTCGTTGATCCCTTCTTATAGTGAAATACAAATGATTCTAGACGCGTCGATGTGCACACAGCGATAAAACTCGGATCTATAGTTATATACCAGAAACAACAACACATCAATTTAAATAATGGAAACATGGCAATTTTCCACCAAGGCAAAATCCTCCAGGAAAAGATAGCGGCCTCCATTTTATGCGATCTCAAAGGGATATCGTTGATAAACAATCTGTCACTAGGTTTAACGATAACGATAAATAATCCTAGATAATATTGAGAATATTTTATTAATGTAAATTTTTGTTATCATAGAGAATTAAAAATAAAAGTAGTACGAGGGTTGCTACTTAACTTATGATGGCCACACCGATGTGAACATGTCAAATCTGATATTGTCATCATAAATTTTGACATTTTTAATTGTAAATATGATCAGGACGTGTTATCAGAAGAGTTCACAACATTGATTTTGGTCAAAAAATTGGAATTAAATATTTTCGTGCACTAAGCACTTTGAAGCTAATGGTTGCCTATTTTTTCGGAATAACTGGACATGTCGCAACAGTTCCATTAGAACAACCTAGGACAGTCAATTTTGAATGGTACATCAGCATTTGTTTGCGAGAAGTATTCGAACAGTCGATCGCAGAAGACGAATAATTCTCCACCACGACAATGCGAGAAGTCACAGATCAGTTCAAGCAAAAACGTTATAAACAGTCAAAACATCGAATTGATGGATCATCCGCCGTACAGTTTGGTACCAAATGATTATTTCTTATTCTTGCAAATCAAAAATACGTTGCAAAGTTAACGTTTTTGTATACCTGAAGAAGCTTTTAAAGCGTTGAAATCACATGTTTTGGAGGAGGTACCTTAATCGGAATCCTATAAATACTTCAACGATTGGTTCAACCGCATACATGCAAGTGTCTTGATCTTAATGGGGAATATTTTGAAAAACAATAAAGCTTTTCAAATAAAAACGTTTTTAAACAGTCAAAACATCGAATTGATCTGTACTGTAACTTAATACAACAAACCAGCATTTCTATTTGAGAAATTGAAAGTTATAACTACAAAGTATTGCACAAACATTTGAACAAAAAAAAAAACTGAATAAATGAAACCAATAATATAAATGAGACCTTATGACACCTCGTTTGAAAGGTATTTGGAATACCTACTCATTCATACTGATTTCTTTTGGAACGCAAATCTTGATTTTGAAATCAAGATTTTTTAGAGTTGCTCGTTTTTTGGTACAGTTGATACAATGTATTATTATCTGTCATAAAATTTTAATCATTTAGAATCAATGTCCATTAGACATTCATGTGGTTTTTATCAATTTAGTTTATTATTTATCAAAATAATGCCCTAATGCGATTTTTGTCGATTGAAAATTGAAAACCATCGATATTGACATATTAGATTTTGTTGTAGGTTCTCAGTAAAATTTATTTAAATTAATACCTACGTCATTTTGGTAAAATTTAATTGTTCACTAAACATTTAATGAAAATGTGAAAACATTGTGGCCTATGTAGTCTTCATTCGTTATTTATGTAGTTTAAAAATCACTTATTGCATTTAAACAATTTTATGCAGGGTACAATAATCACTACGAATCCCTAAATTGATTTTTCCAAAGCCGGTCATGGTATTTCTTGTTCTTCTTCTTAAGGTAGTCACACACTTTCGTTATCGGACGGAGCGTTCGCAAGGGACGGACCGGATTTATATCGACGGCTGCGCTCACAGGTACGTAAGCTTCACAAATTACCGATCCCGAGGTCTCTTACCAGTCGTGAGCTCAAGTGGCATCCTGCTGTGGAAGTCTCGTGCGTTTGGTTTTTGACTTGGTGTATTATAAAAATTTTGATTTTTTTGAAATCTACAGTACGGATAATGAAGAAATTATAATAGTTTCTTGCTTGCTGGCAGAAGAAGAAGAGAAAGAGCATGAGCTGACCAGAAAGCCCTCAATTTGGGTTCATCAAATCAATCAGAATAGACTGGAGAATGGAGAATATCACACATTGACATATGATCTAAAAATATTACATTTTAGGAATCACATAAAGTGTAATTTATTAAATAAAATGAACGAAAGCATTCAAATAAATGCTTACTGGGATGGTTCATCCTCCTTCCTATCTCTTTCCAAATATTGTCCCAGCGTTGTTGGTTTGAGTATTGATGGCTTCTCAGATTATATAACTCATCATACACCTGCACGATAAAAATATCTATGAACATTACTCAAGTTGTGATTTCAAAGATATGCACGTCAATAAGAGCTGTCCTTATTATACCGAAATATAATATCCAAAAAGAATCTTTAGCCAAACTACCGATAAAGCAGGTATTCCTATCAATAATATCGATAATATACTTGTAATTTGAAATAATCAAATTTTAGTCATCACCTCCAATCATCACACATACTGCAAGAACACCACAAGATTTTCCAAGTATGACTCTAAAAGATTTCTGAGTAACACCCCATTTACTGATCTATATCTCTTCTGGTCTTAAGATGAATAATCTCACACTCATAGTAAAGTTGCTGGGTTCCTCAAATCTTCTTCATATGGTAATTCATTGGACAATGTTCAGTGGGTATATTACCATCTTTTCTCAGTTCACGTTCACTGTTTGGTTCAAATAAATACAAGAAAATAATTTTATTCTTCACTTTTTTATGATCGTTACTTAATAACTCTTTAGGAAACCTTTGAAAAGTTGTGATCCTTTCTTCACTAAGAGGACAGATGTTTTTAATCACACTCGGAAAATCCTATCCTTCTGATGCGTGCGTGTGCTCCGACAACGACGAAGTAAACTTCGGTCCCTGAGGAAGATAACTTGGTTATCGAAACGCGCGTCAGACAATGTAATTGTGTGTGTTTGTGTAAACAGTGTATTCAGTACCGCATAATCAATTTCATAAATCATCTAGTAAATTAATAAAGAAGATAAAATGACACTCTTTACTAGTTTAGTAGCCTCATGATATGTTCCTCGAGGAGCTCTAAATATGGTACCCTGCCCGTATAACAATTCTGGAATTTCGAAAAAAAAAATAGATATAACTTTTTGCGTATGTGGAGTTTAAATAGTTCTGAAGTTTTGAGAAAAGTTTGGATCGAAAAAATAAACCTTCTAACCAATTAAGAGAAGGCATTTCATTGAATTTTCAGCTGGAAACCACATTAAATATTGATACACACATACACACCTCCAATTGGTATTATCCAAAATGTTACTACGAATATTAATTTTCAAAATCCGAGGTAAATATCCAGCGATTGAAAATAAAATATGCCACGAGCGTTATACTTTTTTTTCCAAATTATACATACATGAAAAGTTAATTGCCGAAATAATCTGCATGAAATAAACTTGTAAATTGGTTGTGTGGAGGAAAATTTTAACGGTTAAACAAAAAATGTTGAATAGCTAGACTTTATTCGATCTCGTTTTTTCTATTATTTGTGTGTCATGCTTACAAATGAGAATCCGGCATATTGAAGGTGATTGATCGCATATATGGTTTGAGATAACCACTCAAAACAACGAATCGAATATATAGGGTGTGTTGAAAGTTTTACGAAATATACAATTTCATTAAAAATACTTTCTCTACATTATGGATTTTTAAAAAAACCTTTTGTTTTTAGTTTTAATATTAAACGTTGCTTCTCATATACAGTTTTACAATTTGATGAAAAAAATAAATAAAAAACGCTTAAGATAAAAACAACGATATAAACACTAGAATAAAAAGTATCCGCTATATTGTTATACCTTGCAATATAGTTGTTAATAAACAACGAGATACAGGCTCAGTCATGAATATTTGCACTTTTGTAACCGTTGTAGCTTAGGAACCGTTCGGGAAGATCCTTCGGGACTGCACTCGCAAGTTTCCTTAAGTCTTGTAAATTCAGTCACGATGGATGCCTTCACGAGGAAATAACGAAACAATTTAACAAGAACAATTATTTCCACATGATTGCTTGTCGTCCATTTCGATTGTACACAATATTAATCGTTGTCCAAGTAGAAATTTAATTAAATCGTGGGCAAAACGTCTCGAAGCAAGCGGTGCGACTATTAATAAAAACAACTGGGGCGGCCACAGAGTAAGAGAAGCGAACAGACCAAGATGCAAGTCCAGAACGCTCCAAGGTTGTCTAGGCGCAAGCGTACAGAAATACCGCGAACAATTTTGTGATGGATTGACTTGAAACTTGGACGAAGCACATTTTTACTTGAATTTTAACACAGATAATAGCAGATTCTCGAGTCCAATGACCTTTACAAGTGACGATTTGGGCGACAATTTCTTCAAAAGGCATGATTCTCCTGTGCAATAAGATGGCGTAACTCGTCATACATCCAACCATTGGTTGTAGGAATGTCCCCAAACAAATTAATCTCGCGCAGAGGAGATATTCCTAGGCCTCTTCGCAGCGCAGACCTATTTCCAGTTGATTTCTTCTCATGGAGTTTTTTAAAGTCGAGTTCATATTGATAAATCAAGGATAACACTCCAGTTAAATGATAAAATTTGTCGAAAAATGGGTATCATACTCGGTTCTATTCATACTCCATTCTAAATAAAGATTTTTTTGAATGCAATTCCATGTATGGTCAAAAAATTTGGGACAATCCTTCTCAAACTATTAGAGTACAATAATATTTTGTAGTTAAAAATTCATGCATAGGCACTGAAAATACCGTAACTAAATTGTCGATAAATCTTGGTTTGTTACAATCAATTGATTTACTTTATTCTCATGTTTGAACTAAGGTACATTATTCTAAAATACCAAAGGGTTCCTTTCAAAGCAGATTAAAAAAAATTATAGGATAATGAATCAATGACTACGTTTATCGACTTAATAACGCCTTTTGAATCGAAACTTCTTCTACCTCCAAAGTATTAGGATTTTTCCGATCCTTTACTGCTTCATTTATCTGCTATATTGTTTTCCTTTGTCTCTTCCCTCCCTGTGCTACTTGGTGTAGCCAAGTTTTCCTCTCCTGCTCTTCTCATATCTTTTTGCTACTTCCACTTTTCTTATTAGGTTTAGGGATGCTTCAATGTCCTTACCAGCTTCAAATTATTTTGTTGTTTCCTGTTTGAGCTTCTCTGCAATTATCTCTTGTCGTATCATATCCATCCTCGTTTTTCCTGATATTTTCTTCGGTTGCTTCATCTTCATTGCTACATCAACCTGGTAGAGTGAAGAAGAAGATGAATCACTGATTAAGTAACAAAGAAAATCAACAAAAAAACAATTCCTCTTCCTTGATTTCCTCTCTTGTCCTATCGTTGTATAATTCCTCTTCATCGTCGAATTCTTCTTCCATTGTCAATTTCCTACCTCTGAGAATGATTTTTTCTCCAAAAATTCTTTTCACATCCCTAATATTGTTTCTTTTCTCTCTTGTCTTTCTTATTCTCTCTTCTTTTTCCTCTCATTGCTCTGATTTTGTTTTTACTACTGTTATTATCTTCATATTTTGCTAATTCCTCTACGAATTGTTTCCATGTTTCTACAATTTCTTTCTTGACTTTCTTATGGTTTCGTATGCCTACTTATTATCGCATCTCTTTTTAATATAATAATGTATTGAAGCTTGATTTTGTTAAACTATTTAACTATCACAATAACGTTGAAACGGAGACTAAACCTAAATATTATTTCCATAATTGGACAACAAATAGAATAATGAGAGATGAAAATACTGCGAACCATCAAGGGAGTCACCCTCAGGGACTGAATAAGGAATGATGACATCAGGGAAGAATTGAGTCTACAGGATGTGGTGAGATGAGTCAAGGCACGAAAAGGATTCTGGAGGGATCACGTAGAAAGAACGCCAGAAGACAGATGGGCAAAATGCACTAAAACTCACACGTAGACCTATAGGCAAACCACTAAAGAGGTGGTACGGGAGCTGGAGTTCAGCTTCTCAGGAAGATCCAGGAAGAGGGCCAAACGTACAGGATTGAACAGGACCTGGTCCTATTGAAAGAGGAAGAAGAAGAAAATAAATTTAGCCTTTTTGGTCGACTCGAATCGAGTTCAAGTAGACAGAAAATGTCACAAAGTGCTGAATAAAGCGACTACATTGAGGGTTGAATTGTTTTAACTTGCTAAATGACGTTTTACAGCAATTAGTTAGATCATGTAGAACTAACTCAGTCATCACAAAGACATGTGTAGTTCATTTATCAATTCACGTAAATATTTGAAAGACAATCTATTCTATTATAGGTAAAACCTCAAGAGAAGGTTTAAATTTCAAAAAATACATCATGAACAAAAAAACCTCGGAATTTTAATTCGTTTAAATTAATACTTATTCGCATTTCATAGAAATTTAGATGTACAAAGCTTATAACAAGTACCCGCAAAATAATTCCAGTGGATGAGAACAAAAAATTGGAAGAAATATGGTACAAAAGCATATTTAAAAAATCATCAAAAGCTTTAAATAAAATTCACGCGAAATGCGAATACATAAATCTCTAGATCCGGCATTTAGCAAATGGGCGGGGTTACAAAAAGAGAAAACAAAAAACAAAAGTTAGTGCTTGTGTTAAATTGATCGATAAAACTCAACACCTGTCCTTTCATATTTTTTTTTATGTGAAAGAAATAAAATCCGTCCGAATTTATGAAGTTTAACTTGTCGACGGACATACGCAGCAGCTAAGATAAATTTATATGATGTGAAAAAAAAGGTTAGCGGGCAGTGAAAGATTGGATTTATGGCTTTTGGAACGTCAAATCGGTGGGAAAATATATCGAAGAGAGAAAAACATATTTTTTCAAAGTCGGGATTCTTTACAAAAATCGATTTAATCCATTAATAACGAAAAATAACTTCTCGTCTTTATTAATATTTCTATAAACTTGAAGTGAAACTAACTAACGTGTATAAAAGTCCATTTTGCAATGTAAATACTGGCTGCCATAATAGAATGTGTCAATGTTCGACTTATATTTACAATTTGGGAATAAGTTAGCGTTGCCAGGCGTTCGGATTAATCCTTTTATAGATAGGCTTTTTTATTGCGTGTCTGGACAAATTAAACGACTTTTGTTAGGCTTTTTACATTTCGCAAACAGCGTGGCCTAGCGCAGGCGACTACACGAGACCTTAAAAAAAGGCTATTTGTTCATTCTTTCATGTAAATGAGGTTTTGGAAAACTGTTCTAAGACAATGGATTACATAAATGTCAGAATTGAACGACATTTTTGCCTACCGAAAATGACTTATGCTTAAATATACCAAGTCAGAAAATATTTCACAAGTTTCCGATACTATATATATATATATATATATATATATATATATATATATATATATATATATATATATATATATATATACTATCACATATATACAACGACAGATTTGACGATAGCAAATTTTTTTACCATCTTCAAAATTTAAAAAGTTTTCTGCACATTAACAAAGAAACCGTTGATTTCAAGAAGCTGTTAGCACATAAGAAATTGCTACCCCAAGACAAAACGCAAACGTTGAAAGAGCTTTTTTCTTGATAGGTCATCAATCTACAAAAAACATCAACAAAGTGTTGGCTGTAGAATTTAATTTGAAATTTGAAAAACTGAGCTCTTAATAGTTAATTTTATTGTGTAACTCAAAGAGACGAAGTTTTCTTTTGTTTCATTGTTTAATATTTGTTTGTTTAACCAACCTAAGATTGATTTGGCATTCACTAAAACCTCAATAATATCCGGCCTTTCTACCAAAATGTATGGTCAAACTGACTGGTCTGTCCGGCTATTAGATTTGGCGACCTGTCAACCCTACTCGGAGTAGACCGAAAAAGTTACACTTCCCAGTATGTACTTTCCGGACGGTTGCCAAATAAGGATATTTTTGGATGTGCACCTCCCAAATTATTTGCTCATACGCCGCGTCGTCGCTATTTGGAAGACAAATCCTACCAATCGAATTGCTCATGACTCAATAATGTCTGATAGTCAAAGGATGCCAAATTATATATTAGTTGTGGGTAGTTGGCACCGTATGTGTGAAATGTGCAATGCACGCGGGTGCGATTCTTCAGGGGCGCCAAAACCAAGGGCCTTAAAAAAATTTGAAAAAAAAATAATTTCAAAATAAAAGTTGAGAAATTGAATAGGATTAGGTATAAGTACACACGAAATTTTATTAGTATATCATCCAGTTACTGTTGTGTCTATGTTGCGAGAACATGTCAGGAGGTAGTTTCTTGATTTTTCCTGTTATTACTTCGTTTTGATATTTTAGTCTATAAATAAATAGCCTTTACGGGGGCCCAATAAGTTGGTTAGGATTATATAACATCATAATTGAGAATTTAATAACAATCAGCTGAGAAGTCTGAATAACTGAAAACAGCTCGCGCCTACACACAATCACGAATCGCTTAAATCCCTGTGTCTTTTCAAAAGTTCTGAAATAATAAGTCTTTTTCGCAGCTCGTTATTTGTTTTACTAAGTGTATACTTGAGGAAAGAAAAATATAGAAAACGGTTTCTATTTCCACTGAATCTTTTTTATTTGTGGCTGTTTGAATATGTATGAATCGGAAGCTGTGTAGGTGTTTCCTCTCATCTTGATGGATTTTTAATGAGTTTTCCCTCCTCAATCAATCTTTAGGATAATTTAAGAAAACAATTCAGCCAAAAAATCAATGAACCACGCTCAAAGAAAATCTCTCTAGTTAACAAAAACTTCATTAAATCGCGTAATAAACGTTTGTTGAATTGTTGAATATTAGAGATAAATGATGAAATTCATATTACACACTGAAATAATAAATACCTCGAATCACTAGCTTTCTGTGACACAAATTCATAAAATAAACGAAGATTTAACAATAAAATTTTCATATTTCATATTGCATATTTCAATTTCAAATCTTTCGTCCAGTTATTTTTCGAAACAATTAACAAAATAACTGGACGAAAGTTGGTCATAAATATGATGCAACCTTTCATTTTTAATTACTGATACTGACGATCCTCAGTGCTTACAGCTGATCCTTTAATAGCACTTCTCTTGAAAGGCTGTAGCTGCCAGGTATCTTTGATTCCTATTTCATACATTCCCAGGTGTAGTGCTTAGAAGTTCTGCAATGTCCCACACTTTGAGAGAATGTGGATAGAGGTTTCTTCTTCTGCGCAACAGAATCTGCAGTCTAACGTCATCCGGGGCGTTTTAGGACTCTGTACCGAAGGCCACTTACTAAATCGATTATAACTTTTGTTTGAAAAGGAATTTCGACTTGAAATTTTTGTCTATATTTTTCAATAGCTTTACAACAAACTCATGAGTTTCTTCAAGCCTATACACATATTTTCCCCCTAAATAATTCAATATTTTGGTGGTGTACAATGTCAGCTGGAAAAAAATATTTTTTTTGTGGTATCAAACCATCAAACTAGCTTAGCAAATTGCGGTTGAGTTTTTAGCTCAATTCAATAAATTATTATTATTATTAAAAAAATACAGGATCAACAGTTTTTATACTTCGCAAACAAGTTTTTAATTGAAAATCAATACGATTTTTGAAAATGAATTCATCAATAACTAATGTATTACAATTTGAGATGTATTGAATCATTTGTTTATTAATAAATCTTATCGCTTCCACATAATAAACACAGAAAACAGTAAAAACAATTACTTACATCATACGCGCACAACCAGTCAGTTTTTTTATTAGTTTCTGGTTTAAAAGTACGTTTATATTAACGACTTTTGAATTCAGGTACATTCGTAATTAATACATTTGGTTTCAGACGCCGAACACTTTTGATTTACATTTTTTTCTTTGAAGGGAGAAAAAAGTATGTCTAATCTAATCTAATTAACGATAATATTCTTTATTATTTCCGTTTAGACATCGATTGCGCTTGCAGGTACGTGCACTGATTTCATGTGCACATGAACCAGTATAAATTTCGAACATCGCTCTAAACTGATACAGAGAATTGAACAACAAAATCGATTATTGCGATTTATAATTTTGTTTATGAAATAATTCATTCCTATTTAAATAGAAAACATTGTTGAAATAATGAAAGTATAGAATTTAAATAGTTTTTTTAAGATGGGAAATTTTTGGGACTGCACGCGAACGTGTGAATTTCATTGGAACTTATCGTTCTTTGGCTTTCTTTGGGCGAAGTGACTCACTGAAAATACGTTTTTTCGTCATTGTACTTAAATCCAGAAAAAACATGAAAACTTCCTTCTAATGACAACAGAATGAAAATCAATTAGATCAGATTAGTTTATGGAAATAGAGAAATCTTTTTACTTTTGAAAACTTATCTATGGCTCGACGCGTTCCAGATAATTCTTAATTGAGAATGTATTTGAAATTATTGGAAAACTCGGAGATAATTTAATTCCCACTTAAATCTTTTGCTAGAGAAACTGGAATTTTTATTTTTTTCTTTGTAAGAAACTATTGATTGTCTAATCTAATCTATTTAACGCGACTGTTCTTTATTTTATTAAAATTCCCTTTTAGACACCGATTGCATTTGCAAGCTACGTGCACTGATTTTATGTGCACATGGACCAGTATAAACTTCGAACATCGCTCTAAACTTAGGAAGAGAATTGATCAATATTGAGATTTAGAATTTTTTTTATGAAATAATTGATATTTATTTAAAAATATATTGCTACAATAATGAAAGAACAGAATTTAATTGAATTTTTCAAGAGGAGAGACTCATTGAAAATACTCACTGTAATCAAATCCAGTAAAAAATGTAAGCTTCCTTCTAATGACAACAGAATGAAATTTAATCAAATTAGTTTATCGAAATAGAGAAATCTCCTTACTTTTAAAAATATATCTATGGCTCGACGCGTTCGTAATTGAAAATTTATTTAAAATTATCGGAAAACTCTGAGACAATTTAATTCCCACCCTATATTTTCTGGTTGATTCTTTTGTTAGAGAATCTCTGCAGTAATTTCTTCAGTGCCACTTTCAGAGTGGAAACATTCGGAATTTGTTGTTTCAGTATAAAATTTAAAGCTCAGGAATATCTTTGGCAAAATGGGGAAACACAACGATGGGAGTTTTCTGTATTCGCGTCGTTGAGAAGTTTCAAGTTGTAATTTTATGATACCAAACTTCCAGAGGTATATTACAGAATAGTTCAACTGAGAGATTACATCATGAATTTTTAAGGTTCATGTGAATAGAGTTTTTGATGGCGCTCTCCTCTCTAATATACTTGAGAGGATACACTTGCAGTTGTATGTCTTGAATTCGGCAAAAGATTTTAAAATTAGCGGTGATACTATCAAATTTTTTATTTTACAACGACTTTTGCGGCAATACGAGGAGATTCATTTGCTGGAAAGACTTGGTTTCAACATCATAAATACTAAACGATAGTAGGTTTAACCTCCAGTCAACTAAGTTCTAGTCGAAGAAGGAGAAAATTATATAAAATTATTTTTTTTTGACAAATGGCAGTGAGAAAACGAGATGGCGTCACTAGAGTAAGAAAACGAGATGGTGTCACTAGAATAAGAAAACGAGTTGGCGTCACTAGAGTAAGAAAACGAGATGGCGTCACTACAGTATAAAACGAGTTGGCGTCACTACAGTATAAAACGAGATGACGTCACTACAGTATAAAACGAGATGACGTCACTACAGTAAGAAAACGAGGTGGCGTCACTTCAGTAAGAGAACGAGATGACGTCACTAGAGTAAGAAAACGAGTTGGCGTCACTACAGTATAAAACGAGATGACGTCACTACAGTATAAAACGAGATGACGTCACTACAGTAAGAAAACGAGATGGCGTCACTACAGTAAGAGAACGAGATGACGTCACTAGAGTAAGAAAACGAGATGGCGTCACTACAGTATAAAACTCGTGTGAAAATAATGCATTACTGATAAATTTTGACTTCGCTTGTGACATGACACATTATTATTTTATCGAATTCTGAAAATTAATTGACAAGAGTGAGAACTGTAATTTTCGTTAATATTCTCTTAGCAAATCTTAGATTATGTGATAGTTGTAGATAAGGCACCAGAGCAATTAAAAACTAGTTGAAGACCGCTTGACATGATGCAATACAACGTGCAATACAATGCAAAAGCATGCAGATCAGCTGTTATTCGTTAAACTTAGCTTTGTTATTTTCATTGTTAAACTATGTACAAAATATTAGTAAATATTTAAGGTTAGGAATTTGTTTACTTTGATTGTTTACAGAGACTTGCATACAATGCTTGTACGTTATATTCCATTATGCTAAGCGGCCTTAAGAATTTTTTTTGCATATACACAACAAAAACGATTACATTACAAATTATTTTACCTCTGTTATCAATCAACGATTCTATTGCACGTTATCATTTTTTTATCGAATTCTTTGTGGAAAATGTTTTGAATTAATACAATTTACAATCATTCCTATTTTTCACTTTTACATACAATAGATATGGCACTGAAGCCGTTTTTCTCAACGCTCTTTTTTACTGGATTCTATTCATTCAATTTTTGAATGGTTTTCTTTTAAGTGAATATTGGAGCTCGCTTTCACATTGAAAATATATTGACTTCCATAACAACAGTAACATCCTGGTTGGAATCTGTAAGAATTTTCATAAAATGACTTTTTTCTAGTCGTTTTTTTATCTCCTTTCTATCATAAATTTGAAAAATTTGCCAGTTGTATCATTCGTTCGTTCAATGTTCTTATTTATATTGTTATATATTTATAATGTTATTGTTTATGTATGTGCGAGTATATAATTTTTTAGATTAAAGCCATTACATTTTCATATTAAGCTATACCGTTTGTGTTTAGATGAAAAAAATGTTTTTCGTTAGGTTCTTTCTCATTATACAGATTGAGTGTTATGTATGGAACGCCTCAATTATCTCGGAAACGACGATTTTCATAAACTTTTGTGTGCAAGGGTCTTCTGATACGGACGGTATAATGGTGTATTTACATTTTTGTCAGATCTTTAGATTTATAAAAATCTACAAGCCGTTTCCGAGATAATTGAAGCGCTCCTTACATAAAACACTCTGTATGTGCAATGTCAACTAGCTCGAGTTAGTTTAGATTAAATGGAATCGCCTATATTCAATATGCAATATAAGTTATATTTAATTCATTACTCCCCCCTTTTTTTTGGTTGGATCGTTTCCACTCCTTTTACACTTTTTTCGTTACAATTAAGAATAAAGAATTATATACAAATATAATATTCAGAATTCAGAAAAAGAAAAGCAATAATCTAACGTTGAACTAGTCAAACCTAATTCAATTCAATTCAACCTAACCTCAAACATAAACAACTGAAAGAGAAATAATCTAATTGGCAATTCTTCTTCACGTATTTTTCTTATTCTCAAACATCAAAGTGTACTAACTTTAATATATTCCGAGCTGTCGAATACTCATGTATTTATCGTCTGGGAATTAATTAGTTAAAAATTGCGGCGATTCAAATTTCAATGTTTCTAGTAGAAAACATTAATCTCACATTAATCTGAAAAAGCAATAATTAAACTAAGGCTTGATAGAAATATTAAGGTTATTGATAATCGTAGTCGAAAACGCTTTCTTATTATATATATGTAAAAAGTACAAGTACAAGATACTATGTCGAGTTATTTGTGTTGCGATTTATTCCCTCTCACCTTCCTTCTTCCCATTCTTCAAATCTTACTGAATTTAATTGAAAATAGATGGCGCTTCCACACTGGTGAATAACGAAATTTAAAGCTGCTGGTTCTTGGCTTTGAGACGCGCTTGCATTAATAAACTAGGCAAATTTGTACGACCTAAAAAAAGCAGGATATTTAATTCAAAGTAAAAGATACTTTTAGCCTCAAAAATTCAAGATACTACGAGGTGTAGCTATTTAATAACGATATCAAATATTTTGTTTCAATGGTATGTTCATTTATTTATTATCACCTTCAATATTATATAACTATCAGATCCTTCAGGACGCGCGGACAGCTTCAACAGACTTGTTCCTTTTAATACAGATTGGACATAAGGAAAGAGGTAGAAATCGCACGGCGCAATTCCGGCGAATAAGGTGGCTAATCTAACACTGAAATGTTGTACTTAGCTGTAAACCTCTTTTGTACACTTTTCGTATGTTATAATTTACCGCAAACATTCTTTGTTAATGCCTATAAATACAGCAATTGCACGAATACTCAACCGACTGTCTGGTCGAACAAGACTATCCCAATATTTCCATCCATTTTTGACGTGGAAGACCGACCTGAACATCTTGAAAACGGTTAAACCAATCAAAAAAACGTGGACGTTTAAGCTACAAACATGAAAACAGCCTCTATACAAAACGAAGACTACGGCTACACTGATTCGTCTACAGACATGGTTTGCCTCGCATTCGAAAGATTAGGCTTTAGGGTAAACAGTTGAATGACACTAACTTTCTAGCTAGTCTCGTTATTTAATAGCTAAACCACGTATTCTTATTTTCCAATCACAGTTTGATGTTTATGAAAAAATTATTCTAAACTGCTCATTTCTATTTTAAGATTTTTTGATACTATCGAGGAAGAATATCTTCTTTCCAAATATTACTCGTATAAATTATTACTCGTATTTAATAATTATTTTATTTCCAGGACACAACCAAATCGCATGGTATGTGGTACTATTCTTAAAATAATCAATCAAATGGAATGGATGATAACAATAAATTTGAAAATATCACAGAGGGTGAGTACACTTATAATAATATTTTAGCCATTTTCATCAATGATCCATCCCTTTTAATAATAACAAATCAGAGTGTACGTTGTAACGCGTTTTTGTCTATGGCAACATTCTAAAGATAATTTTAGAAATATAAAGAGTTGGAGGTGGTAGCTATGAACACAAATATGTGAGGGGAGACAGAAAAATCGTAGAAACTGTTTGTTTCAACTCAATTATTTGCTCTTTACTCTATCAAACAATGGATTCTACATTATATTTAGATACCTCGTATATAACTGAATCAGCACCCAGTCGGCTCGATTTCCCAATTTTCTCTTAAATTGTTACATTAAATTATGGGATTTGGCATTTACCGGAGTTTGCTCAAAATTCTTCATGTCGCTTCCCATTCTTCAGAATATTCGTATGCCTTAGCGAAGTAGTACAAAGAAGAAGGAAAAAGTAGAAGGAAACCATTCCAGGTCCCGAACCCCTAATTATCATTCAGGGAAACTACCGATCCATTAAGATAGTCCGATTTCACTGAAGATATACCAAGACGGCAGCACCATGAAGGAACTTCACCTTGATTCCTTGGCCGTTAAAATCGATATCAATTTCAGATCAACTTCTTGAACCTCAGGATCAATAAAGTATAGATCATTTTCAAAAGAAGAATTAAATGAAGTTCAAGGATCGATGTAGTACGAGGATGGTCCCAGAAGTAATGGCGAATAGGCTGCATGGAAAATGTCTTGATGAAACAACATTTCCTTCTTATCCAAATGCGCTCGTTTTTGCTTGACTCCTTCGCCCAAACGTTGCAATAATACTCACCGTTGATAGTTTTTCCTTTTTCAAGAGAGCCAATGAAAATTATATCACACGCATTCCAAAAATCCGACGCCATGACCTTGCCTGCAGATGGAACGTTCTTTGCCTTCCTCGAATCCGGTTTTCCGTTTTCGGTCCATTGTTTTGATTGTTTTTATATTTAGGGTGCGAAGTGATGGACTTACGGTTCATCCACGCAGAAAATTTGGCTTTATTTCTGTGAAAAATTGCCAAAGACTCGAGATAAACATCTTCACGACGTTGTTATTGTTCCATTGTGAACAAATGCAGCACCCACTTTTTGAAATGTGCCTACTATGTCTGCTAGCTCGTACACTTTCAGTCGACGATCATCCAGTACCGCTTGGTGAATTTTCTTCAACATTTTGGGAGTCGTCACCTCATTTAATCGATCACTGCGATACTGGTCTTCGCAGGTTGTACGGCCTTATATAAACTCTGCTACTCAATATAATACGGTTGATAACGAAAAAGCAATTCACGTTCACTATCGATGGTTGCCAAACAAATACTAAACAACATTGTGTACTTTCTAATACATCGGTACTTTCCAAGCAACTACCGCCATCTCTAAGTCAGGCCAGGTACTTCTGGCACCTTACTCGTTTGTCTGCTTTGTTCGTATCTACTTCAAATAGAACAAGCGTAACAACTGATGATGATATGAGAAGATTATCTAATACTGATACCTCGGAGAATAAGAAAATGAAAATTTTAAATCAGATAATGATTTCATAGACAATGTTTGACATAAGAATCGTAGGCATAGGAAAAAAATTTACTTTGTTTAAAGAAAATAGAAATTTTTTGGATGATGCACAGTATTTGTGTGAGAGTTTTTTTATTTATCCCTCTGAAAATTTGTAATTTAGTTAAAAATAATCGAATATAACTCGAATTCATGTAGAGGTGAAATAACAAAAAAAAATATGTATTAGACTCTCTCTCAGAAGACGTAAATTACATAAGGCAAATCGTATATCGGATCTAATAAGATCTATTTCCAAGAAATATTTGAAAATTTTTAATTTTTTACAGAACCTAAACACCTCAAATCTTTTTCAAACTTAAAACACTCACTTAAAATAAATATTTGTTCCTAATATTCTTTTTGATTGAAAATGCTTACTTTAACCGTGATAAGTTATTGATTAGGATTAATTTTACTATGAGCTAACTGATATATTGAGAGAAAACAGATCTTGGGTCTTAACCCTTAAACGATCATGGTATCATATATGATACCATCTGTTCAATATTTTTTTTTTAAATCGACGGTAAACCTTTGGACCTGGTTCTTTTTCTCAGAGCAAGTGAATTTCATTGTGAATAAGTTGGTCATACTGTTTTACGACCAACGAAAGTTATAACAACATTTATCAACAAAAATCTTCAATAGCTCACATCTGATCAGTGAAATGGCGTCTCATCATAAAAAGTTGAGTTGTTTTTTGTTATTGTACAAATAATGTAGTGTTTTTTGGAATGCGGTAAATTGTTTAAGCTTCATAATAATATATTGAATGCCATTATGGAAAAGAAAAATCGTGATAACTGATTTTCTCTTTTAGAAAATGCATTTTGTGAACGTATTAAGTTTGATACAAAAGTAATACGCTTTGATAACTAAATTGTTTATTGATATTTACTATATTATTTTGTGTATTATTATATATAAAAATTATTATTAATGCATCTAAATGTTCTTGATTTTAGATCTGTCTCTTCTGTTTTAAAATTAATTTTAAAACAGAAGAGACCTAAAATTAAGAACGTTTAGACACATAAACATATCAAAAGGTCTAAGAAATAAGAAATTGAAGAAAATTATTATTTTTAATAAAATTATTTAGAGTTAAGATGCGTTGTTGTCTTAATTTATTGCTCTCATATAACTGATATGATTGAATGGCCATGTTCCTTGTTTTACCATTATTTAAACAAAAACATATAACAAAAGCAATCAAAACTAATTACTATCTAAATTTAATGGCCTTAGCAAAAATTATTCATATTTATTTTGGGTCGACAAAGAGGATATGTCATCTTTCTATGGTAATTAGAAGAAAAAAATTAAAAAGACGATCTAAATGTGAAAAAAGGACACAAAAGATTTGATTCCTGGTAAATTCTAGAAGTTTTTAGCTAAATAACTATAAATTTCAGTACCCTCTAAACAAGCAAGGTATCATATATGATTATTGGAACATATGGTTCAAAAACTGAAGTCTTACTTAAGGTCTAAATGAAAGAAAATCATGAAAACAAGAAAAAAAAGTCATCTGTTAAAATTTTGCCAGTTCAAGGGTTAAGTTATAAAACCCCGATAAAATTACAATTTGAATAAGACTGAGAATCTTCAATAATCGAACTTTTCTAGTTTAGAATGCATCCCATGAAATATTTTTGATTTCCTGCCAACTTTTGTTCCAATATTATTATCGTTATTATTTTAGCTTCATGACAAAATTAAATCTGATATACTATGTATATCATACATGAACGAGGACTATAAATTGGAGAAAATGGAGGGTATAATAAAAATGAAACGTCGTCGTCTTCTGCTGATGTGTCAAAATGAAAAATTATCTTTCAAAAGAATATCATGTTTCATTTTCAAACGTTAAGTTTACTACGAAATTCTATTATTTTTATACGCACAAATTCTTCTTCTCCTTCTTTTAGGTTACACATTCGAATTATGGGATACGATAACAAAAAAATTTATACGAAGAAAATTAATTTTGCCCTACAACAACAAATAATGCGAAATTCAGTCAGTTCATTCGATATTTTGTCGGAAAAAAATTTCATTTTATCACTGAACATTTATTTATGTATGAGGATGAACAAATATATATAAATATATATACGTTTTCGTAGTGGGAATGTGGCAAATTAAACGTTAGAGTGTAATAAATCTCCGATGATAAAAACATAAGTATTCGAAATCTTGGAATATATATTAAACAGAGCATTCAATTTGGAATTACGAAGACATTTATATATTATACATGGTGGAGTCATGAGGAACTTTTACCATATATAGAGCCTCTCAAAGAGGATATTATGAAGCTATTTAAAAAGTCTCAGATCTTCTTTATTAAAGTACAGGGTGATTTGTGAAATTGACCATGAATTTTAGTTAGCTATTTGATTTGATTTTATATATAGTCTTTCATGATGCGGAAGGCTACTATCAAGCATTCCACTGGCATTAGCTAAAGTTAGTAACTCGAGATCGGGTTTGGAAAAATTTAAAGATTCTTATTAAAAATTGCACCCTGTAAAATATTATTTTAAATAATTTTTAATTAATTTTTAAATGCAATAAGAGATTTTTTAACTTCATAAATAACCAATGAAAACGACCTTCCTCCCTGGCAACCTCCCAAGGGATAGCACGAAAACTTGACATCTACTTCTCAAGAGGCTGAATAGCAGAAAAAATAAGACTTGAGAAAAGAGAAAAAGAAGATAAATAATAAATTAAATTGATTGAAAAGTCATGTTTAATGTATATATTAATGTGTGTTGATTGTAAATCATTAAAATTTCATTGCATCAACTTTACCAAATAAAAAGAAATGGTCTACTCTTAAAATTTATCATTATCAACCGTTATTCAACCCGACGCCACATACGTGGGTCTTAATAAACTCCAGTTGCGAAAAAATCTTTGAAAATGAAACCAAATGTAAATGTATCCGTCCCTGTATCCGATCTCTCTTCCGAGTATCAACTTAGTAGGGCCCTTTCACACCAAACGAATCCGAATCAATCAGTATTACTCCAAATCAAGTTGAATCTGATTGACCAAGATTCGGCTTCGAGCGCTCCGTTTAAATGTGAAGGGACTCTTTTCCCGCCTTCAGACCGGACGAATCTGGTTCAATCAGGTTTTATTCGTGGTCGCACTTGATTCAACCTGTCAGATTCCTCGTCCGGTCAGTCTTGAATCAACAACCATACGAGATGGACGTGGAGTTATTAATTTGAATAGTTAAAGAAAATAGTGCGATTTATGACGCCAGTGATAAAAATCACAGCAACAGAAATCTCATATCTTCTGTGTGGAGGAAAATTGGCGAAGAATTAAACATTCCAGGTAAGAATTATTCAGGTTGATTCAGCTGGTGTGAAAGAGTGGAGATGACGAATCATATTCAACTTGATTCGGAGTGATCCAGATTGATTCGGATTCGTTTGGTGTGGAAGGGGCCGTACTCGGTTGACACTGAATACTCTAGGGTGTATTACACCCCACTTATGTATTCTTTTAACTGATGTTGTAAAATATTTTTATTTATTTTTAGTTCTACGCAGCAAGTAAGTTTAAAGAAGTTACTTTAGTTACGTGCTAACTTTTTTTATTTAAGTTGTGTTAAAGTTAAGTTAATTAAATTTTTTCTTCAGAAATACCGATTATGTCTTACGAGGACGAACAGAGAAGGCTCCTGGGCTATGGGTTCAGATAGAAACTGATGATAACGTAGTGGTTTCAGGAAGCGAAAATGACATTTATTTGGTTTCTGAAAGTGAACCCAACATCGGCACCGATTCTCAGCAGTATATAACGATGGAAGGTCAAACGCCTAACAATGATACGGACAAAGAAACATCAAATTAATTGCTATTAACCTTTACCCGCTACCTCATACCGCCAGTGTTGAATTTCCCGTCTTAATTTTTGAAATGAATTTTTGCTGATCTTGAGACTCTCGTGTAAGTTAGGTTAGGAGGGATTTTTTGAGTCATACCGGGGAGTAGCGTAAGTGCTGGAATTATAGTTTTTTTATTTATCGTTGTTTTTAGGATTTTTCTTTTATAGAATTGTTACAGAAGGCGGGGCAATCGTCGATGCATCCGGAAGATACCAAATTTGAGGAATGGTGCTTGAATCAACTAGAAGAAGACAATAATATCATGAGCGATAAGGATGAAAGTTACGTCTTTGGAAGTGAGCATGATACAGAATCGGAGCAATCCAAAAATGAGGTAGAACATGAGGAAGTAAACAATGAACTTGAAGAAAAGCTAAGAAGGTAAACGCTACGAAATGGTCAAAACAACCGCCACCAGCTAATTCTAGAATTTAGTGAAGAGTTTACTCGGGTTACGAGGTCCAGCAAAAGCATTGCAAGAAAATGCAAGCCCTCTGCAACTATGGGAACTACTATTTAGCGCAGATATGCTGCATGAAGTTGTGCATTGGACAAATCGTAAACTTTCTCAAAATCGGACAAAGTACAAGAACCAAGACCATTCACCATTGAAAGATGTAGATGTTGCTGAGATGTGAGCTTTTTTGGGGTTGCTTACATACCTGTGTAAGTTTTTAAGGCAGGAAGAGAGAGTTTAGAGGGTTTGTTTGCTTGTTTGCTACTGAAGGCACTGGAAGAGATGCATTTAGGTGTACAATGTCAAGATGAAGGTTTGAAACTTTATTAGTCGCACTAAGATTTGTTAATGACACGGATAGAGCGGAGAGAACGAAGGAAGATAGAGCTGCAGCTATTTCTGGTCTATTTAGGTTTAGGTTTAGGTTTATTAGTTTATTGGATGAGAACCTAGTGGGTTTTGGAGGTCGATGCGGATTCGTAATGTACATGCTAAAAAAGCCTGCAAAATATGGCATAAAGGTTATTTGCCTCACAGATGCCAGAAATAATTATTTGTATAATGCTTACATTTATTGTGGAAAAGGTATGAATAGTCATGGATTATCAGCAAAAGAAAAAAAAATTGCAGATTCCCACTCAGTCTGTACTAAGGTTAGCAAAACCCATAGAAAAGATCAACAGAAACGTGACAGCAGATAATTGGTTTAGCAGTTTACAACTTGTGACAGAATTACAAAATAGAGGACTAACTTTTTTGGGTAAATTAAAAAAGAACAAGTCGATGATTACTGTCCTTTTTTTGTCAAACAAAAAGAAAGAAGTCGGTAGTTAATTATACGGATTCAATGAAAACATTACTCTGCTTTCCCATGATCCTTAGAAAAATACGTCTGTATTGTTAATTTATTCAATGCACCATTCTCCAAAAGATGACCTAGATACCGAAGAGCCAGAAATGATAGCAATATGTCCAAGGCAGATGTAGAATAAAAAATTATTATTCTTGTAGGATGACTCGTAGATGGCCCATGGTTGTTTTCCTACAAATGATAAATATGTGCTCAATCAACACCTACATTTTGTAACAAAGCTATAAGAATTACCAACCAATAGATCGCTCCAAGTTCTTCAAAATACTGGCAAAAAGTCTAATCACACCATTCATGCAACGACCTTAGATTACCAAGAGAGCTAAGAAGTCGTATGGAGTGTCTACTGCAAATAGTAGAGGATCCCCAAGAAAACGATGAACGACTGCATACTAAAAAGACCTTATGCCCCTACAAATTGAAGCGAAAGAAATTTTTGTTTGTCGAGAATGAGAAAAACCAATTTGTTTGGATCATGCTAAAAAAATTTGTCACAATTGTGTTTGTTTAAGATGTTTATTTTTGCCTTTTGGTTTTATTTTTGCGATTATTAATAAAGAAAGAACGAAACAAATAAGGTAGTTTCAATTTTCGAAAAAAAAAAAATGGGTAATACCACATATTATGTATAGCGGTATTTCATACCGATGGTAGTGAGAGTGTGAACATTTTTCAGGATAGCGGTTAAAGGTTAATGCTCTTGTGATATACGGAGAAAACAATCAAGATTACAAAGGATTTGAGAAGGATTTTTATCAAAATGTTGTGCCTACAACTGATCCAAGGACAGATTAGTGATGGGATGAATAACCCGTGGATACCCCGTCAGGAAATTGAAAACGTTGAAGTTCCACCGGTCAAGGTTTCAAAGGTTATAGGAAGGTGTTCCGTATGCCCAAGAAGTCGAGATCTCAAAACCAAATACTCCGACTGTGGACGCTGCTACTCATTATTATGCATGGATCATGCATTCGTGAAAATTTTGTTAATTCAGATAATGACTTACATGTAACTGTAACCTACAGTTACATGTAACATGTAACTGTAGCTGATTTTTAGAAAAAAAAATTTGTTTTTCAACAGGACAAAATACGAATGGTTCTTTTATTTAATTTTTTTTTAAATAAATTTTTGATAAAGTATTTTTTTGTGTTATTTCGATTTCCAGATGATTGCTTAGGAATTTAAAAGTATAAAATATTGGAAAATTTAAAGGAAATGTTAAAATTTGGAAAATGAGGTTTCACAGACCCCACGTATGTACTGGTGTAAGAATTTTCCATCTATATAACACCGAGTTAAGTGTATATTTAAGAATAAATATTTTTTGTGAGTTAATTTCTATTGATGGGTTTTCTAATAGTAATGGTAGAGCTGATGCTAGGGAATTCACGGTAGATTTGCTGACCGTCGAACTCCCACTTGTTCAACAAACGAATAAATAGAGAACTTTATCTTACTCAATAAAAAGTAAGTAGATCCTTACAAAAAAAATTATCTTGTATGATTTTGTAGTCCGACGACGTAGTTTTACAGCTTTAATATTTTTTGTTTGATTAGTATAACAATCAAATACAATCGTACTGCTATGAGCAAAGTGTCTTTGTACATACTGGACATATTTTCCAAAAATGATATGAAATGTGTCTTAATATTGTATGTATATTATTTTGTAGTCCATTAAATAAAATATAATATCAGTTGAGACTCAACTGTCGAGTATTTATGAATTTAGATTGTTGGAAATTTTTTTAAAGGCGGGCGCAGGTACAAAAATGTTGGAAACCACTGACCTAAACGAGAAAAAAGTCAGACGAAATTTTTATTTCAGTTTTTCGAAAGTTGATTTCATTTATTATGATAATTGAATATGATTGTCCTAAATCCGAAAACTAAAGTTGTCGTTTTATCGAAAATGAAAATATGATGTTCTGTCCCATCTGGTGGTAATTTCATACTTTCGCTGTCCCTTCGTTTTTCAGCTCTAGAAATTCGAAAAATTAACTTTTTTGGGTGGTTTTTTTAACTTTTTCGATTTTTACGAAAAAAATTATGGGAATAAAAAAAATGAAAACTCCTATTAGTTTCAGGGCTTGAAATGTTCATGAAAATTAACTTATTCACGTATAATTGTTGATAACTTTTTTCGAAATAATCAAATGAAGTTGTTAAATATTTTTTTAATCTACACAAAAAACGAACAAATTAAAAAAAATTATATAAAAATGTTTATCATGTTTTTACAATTAAAAATACCAACTTCTCTTAAAATCGACCTTTCGACACATATAATTGTTTGTACCTTATTTATTAAGTAATCATTAAAGTTATATGAACAAAAACATTCTTAAAATAATTTTTTGTTATCAAGTGTACAATATTAAAAGTTAACTGTGAAAAATTGGAAATTTTCACCATTAAAAAAATGGTATCTTACTAAAGTTAGGTTAAAGAGACTTGGGACTTGGGCTATTTTCAATTTTTTTTCAAAATGTTCGTTTTTTTCTGTAGATTAACAAAAAAATAGAAGAACTGCGTTTGATGCTTTGTAAAAAAATTATGAACGATTATATGCGAAGAAATGTTTTTATGACCACATTTAAAGTTATAAAACTATACAAAATCTTCAAGTAAGACATCTCCCATATTTTTTTTCGTAAATTCGCTATAAAAACGAAGATTTTTAAAAAAAAATTAATCGAAATCGGATGATTTTTCGATTTTCTAGAGTCAAAATACGAGGGGACCGCGAAAGTATAAAATTACGAATGAGGTACCTAATGAAGTGAATTAAAACCAAATTGAAATGCTACGAAGAATGGAAATGAGGTTACAATAAAGAAAATACGTTACGTGTGTGAATTTATCAAGCGTAAAGTAAATATTACATGGATAAAAAATATCACAATGCGATATACGAATCTAAATAGAATATTTCAAATAAAAATTCCTGTTCAAATAACCTTCCTAAATAAACTGAACCTTATCGAAACGAAAACAGGTCGAATTAATTAATAAATATTGACGTATAATAATCCGACCATTGTGTTGCTTTAATAAACGTTTTTATATAAATAATCTCCGATTAAATATTTACAACTTATAACTGCCGAAGACCCCAAAACATGACGGGTATTTTGAACTTTGAAAAGTAAATATATTGCTTGCAAAATTTGTATTGTCGACATGGAATTTGATTGTAATCGATGTGTTAATTCTGAATTCTGTAGGTGTTTGTTTAGGACATAGGTTCGTAGAAAATATCGATTATGTTCTACGTTAATTATGCACTGATTATATAGTTTCGTTTACAGAAGTTTCAAAAGCATTATCGATCGGTCAGCATACACAAAGATAATTAATTATATTTAACACTGCAGCACTCGCGCCTCTAAAACTTACACTCGCGTATAGCTCACCTTTTACATATAACCAAAAAGTACAAAAATTAAAGTATACTTAGTTATAGGTTCGTTCCAACCCTCCAATGAACCGTCCTTGGTACGGTGACGATTCTGCGCAATAGAGATTAAGTGTCCCAACCGGGCAGTTACCGTTTCTGTTTTGTGTTCCAAGCGATTGAATTTAGTACATAAATGCTTCCAATAATCGTTCCAAGAACGGTCCAGACTAGCAGGTGTCAACAAACCTTATATAACTGCTAATTGAACGGGTGTCCGATGGCAGAATTAGGATTTGAATTTCGAATTTCGAAGATTTGATTCAATCATGGGTGCGACGGTTCCGAGCAACAAGTTCAGTAGTAAACAACCAACGACCGATACCTAGAAGGACGTCAGTTCGTTCGCAAAAGAGCCATGAAGTCCATTTTCATTTGAATTGAAGTGTAAATAAGTAAAATGGTCGTTATTTGTCCCCTAAAAAATAAACACCCCGTTTAAAACATGAACAGCCACTTCACGGTCCCAAAGTGACGATTTGGCGTGCGTTGTCAAGCAGGGAAATAATTGGACCTTATTTTTCGAAAATCGTCAATCGTAGACGGTGTTACTTATAGGAAATTCATTCAAAACAATCACCTATTCTATGTGAATAGTTTTAATAACGGTGAATAGTTGATATCTATTTGGTCGTTAAGAAGATTACCTGAATATTTGCTTTTATTTATCTGAAGGACTTTTAAGAGATTTAATTTCCTGGTAAAATTGTGCAATACTATTTTGTTAAGTGGAATTCCGTATTTACGCATTTTATTTCCATGTAAACATTTAGTAATACTTTTGTCAATACTCGATCTTAAAATCCCGTATTTATACACTGTATAAATTAAAAATATTTCATTGTACCATCACTCGTTTGACAAAGCTACTGTGTTAGCGGAACGCGTCACAAATTAATATTGAACTTTAGTTCAAATTAAATAAATATTTAAACAAATTATTATTAGAAATACTTAGTGACTTTTGTTTAGGATTTTTTAACCTGCTGGTTATTCAGCTTTCAAAACAATTACAAGATGTAACCTGATATATAAAGCGCGTTTTCTTTTGTTATCTTCATTTTTTGACCTTATCCACTCCGCCCATTTTGAGCTCCATCAAGCTAGCAGCCAAATATTAGAAAAATTAAGAAAAATATATGAATCGAAAGGATTTTCAATGCTCGTTCCGAAAATTTAAACCCCGAATTTTCTCGTTGCTTCGATAAAAAGATATTAATTAAAACCGTGGCTGTAAATTAAGAAAATATTTTTTATTTCCGGCTCTGTTTCCTCAGAAAAAACTAAAAATACCTATCAAATGCTCCTAATTCTCTCGTTTCAAAAATATTCTCCTTTTTCTCTAAAGTCCTAGGGAAATTGAAAAAAAAATTAACTAATTAGATATTCCGGATTATTCATTGCGCACAGGTCTGTGAGTTGGCTTGATGAATTGCAGAATCTCCATGGGATGTCGTTTGTTTTGATGTTTGAATCAATTTGAAATAAGTGATTGAAATAGTATAGACCAGGGATTCCCAAAACATTTTAGGCAAGAGACCCCTTTGCCTAACTGAACTGATATATCAGATCCCCGTAATTACTTTACAATTAATTAAAAAATTCTATCTCTATTTTATTTTTCTATTGATACAAAATACTTACCAATTTAGAAACTTTGCGGTTGGTTTAGTGAGTGAATTTAACATTCTTTAGTCTTCAAAATTTATTAATAATTATTAATACAAGTTACGTAAAAATACTTGAGTAGGAATTATTTCTTGCAAAAACATTTAAATCGCAAAGTGAAGATAAAAAAATGAAAAATTCAGTGCGACAGATGAATCTGGTGACTTTCTACCAATCTAGCTAAATTTGGTTCAATATTGGTGAGTTGCAGCCTTAAATCGCCACGTTCGTTGATTTTCAAACGGTACCTTTGTTTTGTCAAAATGTTTGTAACCACACTGAAGCCTTTTTCGTCGAGGTAAGTTTATGGAAAAGTGATAACGTATTTTTCAGCAATGCAAGGATACTGTGTTTTAATGTTGCATTGCAACCAGAATTTCTGAAAGCCTTGGCTGAACTTCTCCTTAAGCTCCTCGTCTGTGCTGAAGGTGATCATATCATTTTTTTGCACGTTAAATGGAAAAAGGCAGAAGTTCGAAAGATTTTTGCAATTTCCGAGTGGAGCTGAATTTTTTTTTGGAAAAATCGTTGCAACAGTTTCGAATGTGTATATTGCCCTTTCGATTCGCTTTTTTAGAAGCTCTGTACGACTTTTTTTGCCCGAGAAACCTACAGTATTATCATTCAAGTTCCGACGAAATTGAAAACGCAAAGGCACTCTTAACATAAGTGCAAGCGTGTCCTATAGTCAAAAATCCGGAAATTTTTGGACTTCAACTATATCATAATGTCGTTCGGGTTAAATTAAAACAGTGCAAGTCAGAACATGCCTGAAAGATTTATACGCTTGAACACATTATATTATCTTAGAGGAAATTTTTCACGCTTTTTAACTAGTCAAGTTATTCATCTTCTATGAACGTGTGCACGCTTATCGATTGTTAAGTTTTTTTAAGAGTACAAGAATGATACTTTTTACTAAAATATTAGTCATTTTCATAACAAGTTATACAGTTTCTAAAAAATTTTAAATAAGAACTCAGGTTACTTAATACGGGCGATTTTTAGACGTCGTCGACCCCCAAAAACAGTTTTCGTTTATGTCGACCCCTTGGAAACCGATATCGACCCCAAGGGGTTAATATCGACCACTTTGGGAATCTCTGGTATAGACGATAGGAGATCTATTTACCACATGAGTAACGTAATAACAGTAATAAATGGATCTCTCAAAAGTTATTGGCGTCGTTAGATGCAAAGTAAAGCATGTCAAACATCAAAATAAACGACCGTTACTCCATCCCACTCTGCGATTCATCAAGCCACTTACAGGCCTGTGCGCAATGAATAATCCGGAATAATTAGTTTATTTTTTCTTAAGGTTTCCCTTAAACCGCGTCCCTACTGGATAAAAAATGGACAAACATTGTTTGCCAAACATTTGTCGAAAATTTCGACAAATTTTTTTGTTTGAGAAACAATGTTCGCCGGTGTTTTTTGTTTGGACGCTATTCCAACAAACATTCCATGTATGGAAGGGGAATGGCTTGTTTTAGTGTATTTTGATGTGGTTGTCCAGCGTAATTTTTGGATATAAACATTATTATTTGTATTTTTTTATATTGAAAATATTCAGTGGGAAAGTGTGTGTGTGTGGTTTTTCCGCAAAATGAGTGAAGAGTTTTGGAGCCAGGAGAAATTGATAAGGTTAATTAACGTTTAAGAAAGTAAGCCTATATTGTGGGACCCTAATAATGATGATTATAAAAACAAAATCAAAAGAAGAGATGCATTAGATGACATTGCAAAAGATTTTGGTGTAAATAATGCCGCCGAGATTAAAAGAAAGATTGAAACTCTTCTAGTGCAATATAAACGAGAGAAAAAGTTACTAGCAACAAATTGTAAGTCCGAGATGGGGGCCACAGAAAAAAAGAAGCCTTGTGGGGATTAACTTATTTTAATTAAGGAAAAACCAAAAATCTGAGTGTTATAGCCAGACGATCTTGAACGCTGATTGCTTGGCGAAAATTAGTATTTTGTTTACTTATCACTGGTCCTATCATCGATATTAACAATTCAAAATCCCCATTTGACATTCTAGTAAAATTTGCGCCGTAAAAACAATTGTCTCTGCCACCATCGACGAGGACGAGGTTCTTCTATTAAAATATAAGCTGCTGCAATGCAGGCCAGACGACGGCGGCGGCTCAAATCACCCATTCTTCGACAAAACCTAATTGACTAATGTTTCATGTCGAATCGCAATTGTTTGGTGAAAATGTTTGTCAAACAATTGTTTGTTGAAGTAAGAAATGTTTGTTAAAGCTGTACTTTGATCAACGTGTTTGACAAACTTGTTTCCCCAAATGAAGCACCTTAAGACTTAAGAAAAAGGAAAATATTTTTGAAACGATAGAATTATGAGCATTTGATAGGTATTTGTAGTTTTTCCAGAGGAAACTTTGTTCCGGAAATAAAGAATATTTTCTAATCTGAATTTGCCACAACGGTTTTAATTAATATCTTTTTATCGAATCAATGGGAAAACTCGGGATTTGGATTTTCAGAACGAGCAATGAAAATCCTTTCGATTCATATATTTTTTTAAATTTTTCTGAATATTTGGCTGCTAGCTTGATGGACCACCCATTTTAACAGTTCTTCCTCGTCAACATGATATACAATTTTATGTTCTCCCTCGTTTTTTCCCTAGTCAACTTGTTTTTTATATCTGAATAACTTTTTTGTACATTAATCATCTGAAATGGTATCTGGGTGATTTTTTGTAGTAAAGCATTTTTCTTCACTTCTGTCTTTTTTCACCCTGTATATATATAAAGTTTGTTCATTTTGTGACGTTTCGAAATAACGCATTATTCTGTTGAATTAACATCGCATCATTAGGCTTTTGTGATAACGGCGTTAGTAAAAACAGATTCCATTATTCACAAGATAACTTATGGCCTCGACCGCTGGGTATCCCTCTCGTATAATGATATCCATTTTTTATTATTATATCTTATTTATCGAATTCAAAAGTATCCGCGAATGGTTAGGTTAGGTTAGATTAGGTAGTACTATTCTGAGAATATTTTTCTAGTTTATTTCAATGAAATTTCAGAAATTCCCACACCATCCAATTCATGAAATATATGTTGGAAGCAATGATGTTAATAGAAAACATAATCCAAAAGTGAGCCTTTGCTTTGTAGGAAAAACGCAACTATGCCATATATTCGAAATATCCAAAGGAATATGTTGCTGTTCTTAAATAACAGTAACACAACTGCTAAAACTGAAATTTTACAGGAGGCCAAAAAGAAGGAAAAAAATTATTTGAAACATTTACTGTGAAAATAAATCAAAAGTGACTGGAAATATTGACAAATGTGAATGTATAACACATATTCTTTACTTTTATATTGACAGCCTTGGAATTAAAAAATATTAATGTTTAAACCTTTAAATTCAATTTTCGATCAATTATGCCTTTGGTACTTTTTTTTTACTTTATGGTGCGTATTTATTGTTTCTTTAAATACCATTCAAAAAGGTATGCAGATTTATTGATTTATATAATATAAAATGAATAACTGATTATTAGGCGCAACTAGGGTATAAAAAAAAACAACAAAAAACCAAAACACTATATCATTTTATTATTTTAAGTTACAGTTACCTGTAAAAAAGAAGAAATTGTTGATTGTGTCATGGCACTGTTTTTGTGAGAAATCATAAATATTTAAGAGTAAATAAAATAAAAATGAATACTGATACTGTAAAATTGAAACAGTTGAGACGTGATTTGTGGTAGAAAGCAGATGTTTGATCAATTGGTGTTGGTAAGACTACTGGCAAATCATACACAACTAATTGTATCTTTCGTTTTTAGCCTTTTCTTTGTCTTCTGCTTTTTCTGTTCGATTCAATTCTTTTTCTTCCTAATGCTCACGAAAGGTTTCTTCAAGCTTGGTCTTTTCCTCTCTTGCTGCATTTCTATAAGCTTCACATTGATCAAACTGTTGAATTAAGTATTGAATAAATATCATAGTTAGCTAATGATTTATTAGCAGCATATCGTTCAGCAGAATAGATGCATTTCCGAAACAGTCAACCCCTTTTCTTATGTATTGGCTGTGAATGCCAATGAAATTCAAAATCTCTTCGGGAATCTTCTTTTGATTGTTATATTTACCTCTTTCATCTGAAGGTGCTATTCCAGTTCCATTTACTTTAGCTCGAATTACAGTGCGAATCGTCCCAGTCCCAGTAATAGCTAGGGTGTCATGAGGTATATGAGGAACTAGTGGATCGCTTAAATCATCATCACTTGAGTTTTCGCTACATGAAGGTTTGTATTCATCACTAAAACAATTTTTTAGAGTCGTCAGAGTCACTATCAGGACTGGATTTTCTTAATTTTCTCCAATTCCTTCAATACTAGACAGTGTCTTCCTCCATAGCATCTGCATCCCTTAAAATTTAATAGCCATCTAAAATCGTACAATGTGCAGCCTCATATGTTTTCGAGGCTGTGACTCTTTCTAATCTTAACTTATGCCACAATGAACAGTCATTTTGTTCTAATCTCCGCGATACAGCTTCTTCACATGCACCTGTAGCCATGGCAAGTTTATAATATTTCTATAAAAACACTCAAATTATTGACTTTAATTATCTTCACTAGTTTCACTGTAAAATTTCATCAAGTGATTTTTTGTGATGCCTACACAACTACATTACAGTTATTTTTAACCGTCTACACTGCAAACATCCTTCACTTTCATTAATTTCAAGCTGATTTGTCAAATCACAGCCGGTTTTACACAGGGCAAGAACAAAAGAAAGGAAGGGGTCGAAGGCTTTATGGGGATTCTATAACCCCTTGTTGTATTCCATGTCTTTATAGAAATGCGTCATCAGTTTATTTAGAAAGTTTTCTTCTTTTCGTCTTATCCAGCTCTCCGTTCCTTCTCGTTTCTTTGCTTTACACGTCTTCCTCGTTATTTTTTCTTCGCTTTTAATACCGTTTTTTATTTTTATCTGTTACGGTCTGTAACATTTCCCGTTTGGCTTGTTTTCTTTTTTTCAATTTCTTATTTACATTTACCATCGGATCATTCGTCCCTTTTTCCTGTTTTATTCTCTGTGGTATTATTTTATATGTTTCACGAAATGTTTCCATTCTTTATTAACATTATAGCTCTGTTGTTCTGCTAGGGCTCTCTTTAGTACTTTTTTCTTTATGGTTTTATTTTTAATGAACCTAGTCTTCTTTACCGTCTGATCTTTCGATTTTTCTTCACTTCTTTACTGTTTAGTGTTATTTTTGCTGTAGGTTCTTAGATTTTCTCCTGTTTTCTTGACAGTCGCTCTATCAAGAAATGATTTGATTGGAATGCTTGCGCTTGGAGCTTAAACACTATATTAGTCATACGAATTCTGCAGTTATTGTCGCCAATTTTTTCTATTACCGCCTTAATAATAATCAGTTACATCTAACACCTTGTTAAAATCATCATCTGCACTATCGTCTTCATCATTCCTAGAATCGATCACTGTATTCCATCACAAAATATATTATTATGTGTATACCAAATAAACCTAACCTAACTTAACCTAACCTAACCTAACCTAACCTTACCTAACCTAACCTTACCTAACCTAACCTTACCTAACCTTACCTAACCTAACCTTACCTAACCTTACCTAACCTAACCATACCTAACCTAACCTTACCTAACCTAATCTTACCTAACCTAAACTTGTTATATATAAATAAATTACACCTAACAAAATGAACAGATTTTGACAATTGAAAAATACTTTTTTTCTTTTGCAGATTCAACATTAAATCAGACATCTCTTCAAGAGTGGATTCGTATTGTATTGAATGCAACGTTTATAATGAACTTTTTATTAAAACTCTCGCATTTGAACCACTTCAGTTTCATTCCGAAAACAAGTTGGGAAACTTCTCGAAGGCACTAAAGTCAACAAGTTAATGGCGGAGAATTTAGTTGTATGCCCAGTTTCAATTGTGTAGTAACATGTACATTTTCATAGCCCCCACTTAATTATGTGTAGTACCCAATCCATTTAAGAATTACCGAAGAGATGGAATCTACGCGGCTCCTAATATATACATTGTGGATGTTGATATTTCCCGAGTCATTTACAGGTGAGTACATTAAATTAGCTCAATTTATTTGATACAGCGATGTTTATAAATATTTAAATTGCAATAATTAGTATAATGCATAACAAATAGTACCGAGTGGGCAAATGAAACTATTGGCTATAAAGCCTATAAAGGCTATGAAGCCTTGTGAAACACGTGGAAATTATTTTCAGATTTTTAGGCCCACCACTAGAGAGCGTATTTGGAAAACTGAAAAAAAAAATTATATTCAACCAATTGAGTGGCTCTTGATAAACAATAATCGAATTCTTAATTAAATTCTGCGCAATTTGTAGTACACAAGATTTAGTCTCTTCAAATAAGAGTGAGAACTTTATTATGAAGAAATTCATGTAAGTCCGGTGCTGCGAAGTCTATTTTTAAAAACTTGATGTTGTTTCAAAAAGTAACACCAAATATATAATGTCTAAGCTATTTTATAGTACAGGCAAATTAGGCGATTTTGAGCTAGAACCTTAAATTAAATTGGACTATTTTGATTTACTAGATTCAGGGAGATTTTTGGATAGTAAATAAGTCTAACAATTCTTAACAAAATTACGGGGACGGGTATTCGAAATTTTGGAATTTGTATGTGGAAAAAATTTTGAAACACGTAGAACTCGAAAACTACGAGGAATATGAAAACAACTGCCGTAACATAAAATGTGGAGTACAAAATTTTCTACAAAAAAGTATCGGAGGTATTTGTTCCTAGCCTCAAAATATACACCTTAATATGGGTTTATACACTCAAAAATATGTTGAATCGCGAATAACTCGAAAACTATGAGGAATTCGAAAAAAGTGTAGAGCACAAAATGGGTACCCACATTTTTGTGAAAGAGAAACTATTGAGAAGTCTGTGATTATCGAAATAATAATCAACCGAGAACGAAGTTAGTGTTCATGATCGCGTATTTTAAAAGTTAGTTCATTTGAAACCAAGAAGTACTTCATGAAAATATTGATAATAACACGAACGACAAACTTCTCGTTGGATTTGTTTGTTTGAGTGATGAAATATATCCATTAAAACTTCTAGTGTTTATGTGGTCACTCTTAATCTCGCAAGATTTTCGAAAATTTCCCAAGTCGAAAATTATGTTAGCTTACCCGAGTAGAAGATAGTTATTGCTGCGCTGCACCGTTCGGCGTTGAGGGAGATTTACTCAGAAATAGTGGTTCCAATGAAAAAATTACTAAAGACCATTTTTGTAAAAAATTTGATGCTCTACATTTTTTGTTCGAATAGTTTTTTAGTTTTCGAGTTATTCGCGTTTAAAAATTTTTTCGAGCAAAATTTCGAGAACCCGTGCCCGTCATTTTGTTAAGAGTTGCTAGGCTTATTATTAAATAATCGAAATACCCTATTTAAATTAAATCATCACTTCATTTTTCAATCTTTTGTAAAAACGATTTGAATTTTATATACATCCGTCCTATGGACGTAGCTATCATAAAATCAATTCATTTTTATTTTTCCATTTGTAACGCCCCGTCAAACTCGATTAAAATTTAACGGAATCCATCGAATTCTAAAATCAATTCACCGTTTTTCAATTTTATACACGTACGCTGAAAAATATAAACGTATTTCATATCTCATTTTTCTTTTTTTGTGACAGTATATTTTGGTTGTTGGCGTTTCAATTTTTTGTTGAACGTTAACATTGTAAAAATTCTCCACTTGTTCTATTCCTTTCGGTAACTTTAACACGTTTAGATTGGAACAATTGTTTTTTTAAACCCTTGTAATACCAACTCATTTTTCTAACATGAAAACCTTCATTAGTACGCCACATTTTCGAAATAAAAAATTAGGGGAAATACAAAAAACTATTCAAGTTTTGAACTATGAATTTGTGAATTTCCGATATCCTCAAAGCTTTAGTAAACTCTTTCAGTACCGTCTCCAAATAAGAAACTTATGATATAACAACACCGATACTATTTTCTTTCAATCAAGTTGAAGTTATCACTTTGTAGCAGAAAATAAATTTTATTCAATATACGAAACATATCAATTAAGTAAATAATGTTTCACAATTGTTTAGATTTACTCTTTGAATCGGATCATTTTCTTTTAAAAGCTCCAACTTTTACTAGACAAAAATGTATAGTTTTGACAACTGAAGAAAACTACAAAAAGCGTCTATTTTTAGAAACAACAGATATTGCCCAAAATGTTTAATGCATCAATCAAAAAACTGATTTAAATAACATTAGTGTAATTTATGCATATCCTTTATATTTTTGAAAAAACAAATTCTATAAAAATTCACACATAACACCATAAACAAACAACTAACCTCACCTAACCTATAAAGTTCAATTTCACTTATAACGACCTAACCTATAAAATTTATTGTCATTTATATTTGAACCAATAAATAATCAACCATATTCATAAAGACCTAGCCTATTAAAATTTAATATTATTCATAAATCAATGTTGAACATCATTCACTACAACTTATCTTTATCTAACCTATAAAAACTCAACGTCATTTATAATCTAACCAATTAAAAATTAATAAAAATTCATAGAGTAACCAGAATCAATATTTCAATTAATCAATATTTCTATCAAGGTTACTTTGAATACTGAATTCCTCTAAATTTAAAATTTTCACAAGAATTTATACAACTCAAAGCCACCACAAATCTCAATTATTTACTGTAACTAAAATTTTATTATTGTTATACATTTACACATATTTCTTATATTGTACTTGACCATAATATCAGTTCCAGACGATGAATACATAAGAAATGAAGTAAGTTTAGGTTAAGTTAGGTTAGGAAAGGTGAGGTCGATAGCGATTGCTAACAATCTCGAAAAATCAAAATCAAAACAGTATGACATTTTATGAAAGAATTTTCAATATATGATTTAAATCGCTTAATAAGCCAAAAAAAAAACTCACAAATATGATTAAGTTAATCAGTATGGTTATTTTTGTGCATTACATTTCTGGTGATCATTTCGTCTTCAGTGCAGGCGGACATACATATACGATCCTGCTATGAATTGCACTGTTTTGGGATCGAGAAAAAATAAATTACCATGATTAGTACAAAAAAAAGGTTTCCTTATAGGACGTTGCTGAAGCTTCGTTTACCTCGATTGTTAGTGCCAAACTTAATGCTACCAGCAAATTGAAACAGAAGAAACCTAAAATCAAGAACGTAAACATATCGAAAGGTATAAAAAATAAGAAACCAAATTTTCAAGGTCATCGGTGCTGTGAGGATTAAACTTAACCTCTTTCCCTGATAACTGTGTTGATTGTCCGCTATTCATCAAATAATTGCTAAAAATATCGATGACAACATTTATAAATATTGTCTGGTGAAACCTATTACTCGGTTTTTTAACATTTTTTCCTTTGCTCAATTTTTTAGATACTCAATCACTTCGAAATGTTCTCAATAATTATTTAGAATGGATATAATTTTTCTACCTAATATTCTATTTCAGTTAAATAATTGCCACAGTAATCAAAGGAAATAAGCACTATAATTTCCAGGTGGAAATGAAAATTTTTTGCATTCATATATACTTGTGAGTATTCATATCTTCTCCACAACATTCAAATAAATTTCTTTTCACTAGAAAATTATGTATCCTATGGTTAGTTGCCGAGGCATCTAGCTTAATCTCCAACCTCGTGAAAATAAGAAACTTTGGTGCCTCGTTACATATTATATTCTTTTTCGAAATCGCCCAGAATCCGAAAATATTTAAAATTGACTCCAGTAGAATAGTTTATGAGTGCCACGTTCAGTTACAGCTAAATAATATGATTATTTTTTTTTTTAAATTGGCACGCAAATCTTATTTCTTTTCATTTGTTTTTATTGATGGTAAAAACAGCTTGTATTATTCGTAATGTTGAAAAGTTGCAAGCTAGTTGACATGTAATCGACTGCTGTCGAACATAGAGCGGATGACATTTCAGTTACTTGAAAGCCTAGTCTCTAAATAGCGAAAAATATTTATATTTAGTTTATAGTAAACAACAATCTTGGCACCGGGATCGTCCAACTAACATTGAAGGTACTGATCCATTCGAGGTACTTTTGCTAGATGCTTCAGCAGACATTAATAACAGAGGAGACTGATAGTTTTTTCACAGAATGCGAAGTAACGCAATCTAAGAGCTGCTGGCCTAACAAACAAAGAGTCTCTTCAGAACGTCTTACTAAAGCTTCTGTCACTATATAAACATGATGCATCTTTAGAGTCAAAATTTTCGTACATCGCCTGTCTAATTTCATATTTGCTGTTCAATTTCGGCTTTGCGAACGAAAAATAGTCGGATGGGGTTACATCAGGGCTATATCGTGAGTGTTTAATCTATGTGAAGCTACATTCATATACAGTAGCCTTAGAAAGCGCATTAGTATGACTTTTTGGCGCAATTGTTCTAATTAATCAACCATGTTTACGGTTGTATTTGATGCCCTCGCAATTCCAAAATATTTTCGTCTTTTTTTAGTGCGCTTTGCTTTTTTTTGGCAGTGGCTCTCCTTCCCGATCCCATTCTATGGAAGCTCTTTTGGATGTCGGACCATAGTAAGAGATCATTATCACCCGTTGCAATTGATCGGATTATACTTTTTTGGTCCTCGCGATAAAGTTCGAAAATCGCTCATAACATTCTAATCGGTGCTGATTTGTACTGCGCTGAAAACTCGAAGCATCCATCTTGCACTAATTTTTTTAAAATAATTAACAATAATCACAGCCTCCACTTTGTTTTCGATTTTTGTTGGTATTAATTCTTCTTCAGTCAAACAACTTGACTGAATGGTCGTTCGAGCTCTACTGTAATAATATGGATCGAAGCAGCAATTTGAAACTTTGTGTAAAACTTGTTGAGACTTTGCACACGCGCTAAATTTATCATATTATGGGGCCAAGTACTACGTAAGTTGTATGTAATTGCATACTCATTATATGATATTTTGGATAGGAGATTAATTCCTTAAACTGTAATTAAATTTGTACTATGAGCATTATTTTATTTGGTGAGGTGAACCTAATCTCTTTAACTGACGTATTGAAAAAAAAGTATATATATATATACACGTTGCGGTGCTTCATTTTTCTTGGTCCTCCTGGTTCCCTGGTTTGAAGTCTCTCGTTGACATTGCCTTGCGATGTTCCAGTGGATTAAAATTCATGTGTTTTTGTATTTCATACTCTTCTGCACATGGCCATACGAGCTAAGCTACTTTTTCTGTAATTGTCCAGTATGGTTTCCTTAACATTCATCATTTCTCGTATTATGATATTTTGAAGATGTTGCAGCTTCGAAATTTCTGCTGCGCGCCTCCAAAAATCCATTTCGAGAGACAATACCCTTCGTTCCATCTTGACGTCAGCTGCCACGTTTCACATCCATGTAAAACGCTCTTGTAAATTGGGTTAAATATTTGAAATTTTGTTTTCTTTAGATATTTTATTGTATCCATGATGTAAAGACTACAAGGTGTGCTATAGCGCACCAGCTGAGAAGCGGCCAATGAGTCGAAAATCAGCCCTCGGGAAGAACCTTGCAGTCTTCACATCATGAATGGAGTTCAGTGCTCCAATGATTTTTTGTTTATTTTATTATTCATTCTTCTATTTCTGCTTCCGGTCAGTCTCAGCTTGTGATTTTTCCGACTTCAAGCTGTAAAACTTCTTTTTCTGATCACACACATATTTATCTTTAACCTTGATGTTTCATATTCTAATATGAATCGACGAGTCATGGAGTCCAAATCAACTTTGTCCTGAAAAATCACCACCTATGCGAAATGTAGTGTTGAGATTTGTATGATTACTCAGTCGGATATCCATTCCATTTCACGATATCCTCCAATGTCTCAAAACTTGATCCAAACAGATTTTGAATAATATTGGCGATAGGCTACAGCCTTGTCCCAGCTTACTAATAGAAACGTTGTCATAGGCTTTTTTTAATTCAACGAACAGCAAATGGGTGCTTCTTTCTGTTGCCATTTTTTTCTTAGTCAACTGGTTTAGTGTGAAAATATGGTCCATGCATTATCGTCCTGCTCTAAACCCAGCCTGTTGCATTTTGCCATATAACCTGCTGAAGAAATTAGTCTGATAGACGTCGATAGTTATTGGAATCGGTCTTACTGCCCTTTCTATTCATCTGGTACATTCTCTTCATTCAGATATTGATTAAACAAAATGCTCAGCGTATGACATAGTTTCTTTGTTCCATTTTTTAATTACTCTGCTATGATATCATCAGGTCCAGCAGCTCGTTTTTTTTTCATGGTTTTAAGGGAATTCATCTTTTGTTTTTCAATGATTTTTTGAGCTGTTCCTCTGAACTGTTTATCGTTTAGCAGACTGTTTAATGAACTTCTTACTGTTTTCTTTTCCGCAATGTTCCTTCCAATCCTTCATTGCTATAGGTTGTATATAAGTTCTTACTGTCTGTTTTCCTCTTAAATTATTAATAAGTTTCCATGCTTCTAAAGATTTACACCCAAACACGTATCCATCTCAATGCATTTACCTTCCCAGGTTTAATTTTTATAATTATTATCATTTTTCTGTGTCTTGATTGTTCGATTCTACATAGAATTCTATCTACCTCATTTTTGGCGTTTGGCTCTCTATTTGATTTTCTTCTGATTTTCCAGATTTTCATTCCATGTGAGATTTGAGTAGAAGGTATTGCGAAAAATTGCTACTAAATACTATCTGCGATTCACATAGTGAGCACTTCAAACCATCGTTTGTTAGAATGGGCTATAAACACATATAATTCTTTTAATAAGTTGATAAATGTAACACGACTTATATAGTATCTATAAGAACTTGTGTTAATTAATAGGACTAGATTTTTAGACCTCGTTAACCTACAGAATTAGTTTTCATTTATGTCGACCCTGGTAAACCGATTCCGACTCCAAGGGGTCGATATTAACTACATGGGGAATTCCAGTCCTAGATCAATTAACGTCTCCTCTCTTGATAATGGTTTTGAATGGGATGCCAGATAAATCGAGATATTTTAGAATTTCAACTTGGTCTTTACCGAAAACCAAGTTCATTTCTTCCCAATTTTGACCATAGAAATTTGTACGAACATATGTATGAAGGCACATTTAGTTGATTGAGGAATTTAAATGACTAAAATTTAGTTTGATAATCGTTATTCGTGGTATCTATTTATTTTGTGGATATTTATGAAAGAGAGAGTAATAAAATAATGAAACATTCGTAATTCATAGGCGTATCATTTCTTTTAGTAGACATTTAAAATATTTTTCAAGTTTTACTTTGAGTATTTTCGTATGGAACAACATTTTTATATATGTGCAAACCACAATGTATGGTAGGGCTCAAACTTTGATTTTTTAAACAACCTTACTAGTAAAGGCATTCAAGTTCAAAATGGTGTCAAACCTCCGAATTCTTTAATGCAGCTCCGATTTTCCTGAAAATTTAGAATTAAGCTCATCCTACCCTCCATATCAAGATCTACTAGGTCGCAAGGTGTGCACATTGTTTTTAAGGGGTGAAAACCACCTCCTATCGAAAAATGCAAATATTATAGTTTTTCCTACTTCTTTTCTATTCAAATGTTTTTCGTTTAAGCAGCGTAAATATCTTAACATATTGTATGATAGGCAATTTATATATTTTGAAGTATCAACCCTTAAAAATCTTTAAAAACTACCCTTCTGATGAAAATAATATAGGAAAAAATATAGCGTTTTAATAAAATTTAATTGGTTATTAATTTTTATTATTCAACCCTCAAAAACTACGCCTGTGCAGAAAATGAAATGAATATGAATCTAATGACTGCCAACTTTTAGATTTTGCATTCTTTTTGGTATTAAAGTTTCTTGTCTCTAATGAACCACCCCTTTGATAAAAAATTAAAAAATAATTTTAATGACTGTTAATGTTTTGGTTCTGATATCTTTCGACATTCAAGTGTATTTTCTAAAAACGAAGTGATTTTTCATTCTCTGACACCCCTTCAGATTATAAGTATATCATATCTTGGTACCCTCAAATGTACCTACAGGCAACTTTCAAATCCGTGCACTAAGATTTGAAACTTTTTCATATTCTATAATTCATAAAAAAAAATTAAAATTCTTATTTTTTATGTAACTCCATTAATTTCGAAGCTATTATATCCTACAAAAAAATTTTAAAGGTAATTTTCGGGGCTACAAACCTATGTATGTTAGAAGGGATTAAGACCCTCCACATTTTATTAATAAAGGGTTAAAGGGATGTGGATAAGCAATCCTCGCAGTATAGTGACTCCGTCAATTTTTATGCTACAAAAAAAAATAAAAAAAAAAACAAAATAATCGTCATAAAAAATGTTTTCATTTGACTGTTTATTTGTTTTTGTATCTCTTACAGTTATGGAGCAAAAAAAAATTTTTGAAAAATAAAAAAAAGTATTATTTTTTTCAAAACTATGCATTTCTAATCAGCCAAACTTTCAGACGTCGTAAATAACATCCAATTAAAGTATTTGGTACAAGGAATAAGTTTAATTTTGATTTCCAATGAAATGGCATTAGTTTTAGTGTAATTTTTTTTAGCTTTAACTATTTTACATCATATCTCATGTAAGTTTCAAACGAAACGACTTTTATCAGTGGTCATTTGAAAGGTCTTTTTATATCTCACTTCTCCCAAAAATATTCTTACCAACACATTGGCTCACCTCTAATAAGAACTCCCACCCAGCGAAGGCTTAGAAGGCATCTTCCGTGTAACCTGCCTGACAGATTTTAATCTCATGGTGATGTGTTGTGTGGTTATTCCTCAATCAAACGATTTTGCCACTGGGTGATTCTCATACAAGACAGTTTATAATGCTTTGGACCGTTTGCTCATTGAAAAATTTTACAGACCGCAATTAAAAAAAGGAGTTGAAAAAATCGATAAATACAAGACTTCAAAACTTCAAATGCCCTCAAATTTTATTAACTTTATTAACGTAGTCACCGACCTTGAAATATATTTCATTTTACAATTCGTCGTATATTTTTTTTCAATAATATGCGTTCCCTCTTTTACCATTTGTCTATCAGGTTAATTATTATTTAATTTGTGGTTCATTAATTTCAGACTGTATAATTTTAGTATGACTAGTGTTTTATGTCATAGCTTGCAATCTAGTTATATTTTCAGTGATTTCTAGGTGATTTAAGCTTTCTAAAATGGTAATTCTAGTTTAAAAACAGGGTATATATGGTTTAATAACACAACAATGTACATGACATAAATACATATCATTCTATGATATATTTTCTTACAAACTGAGCTTTAATAGAACAGATGATATTTAGGGACAAATTCCTTTCATATTTTCCGTGCACTGCGTATTTCTAGAAAAACCAAGTTTATTAAACTTAAATTCGGCTTTCCTCTTTTTTTCATCTGTGAAAATGTCGTTTCCTCAACGATAACTTTATATCGTAAAATAAATATACAATCCCAATGGGAATAGTCTAAATTCCACGCATCAACATTCCTATATCAACTTAATATTTCATATATTCTTCCATATTTTTGTCCTTTTCGTTCATCCTCCAGAGGAATCAGTCACAGAATGTATTCTGATAAGATACATCGCTTCTGAAATGAAAATACCGAACTAAGAAAATATTCTGGGGCATAGTTTTTATCAGCTAACGAAAATTGAGAAATTTCCAAACAATCTAATTCAGATCTACTAAGAAAATATCAATATTGTTACGAACTCGTCCACGACATGCGCCGTGAAGCTCGCCCGGTTATAATACTTCACATACAGTACGGCATATTATACAGGGTATATAGAAAAATACTTCAGTGCAGACTCGATAATCCGAATTCTTCAGTAGTTCGAACAAGCATTTTCAATAAATTGGATACTCTCTAATCCGAATTTCCCCCAATTACCCTTTTGTTTATATATGGTACTCATATTAAACAGGTGTGCAGCATTTTCACTGCTTTTGTTCGCTTTTGAGCAGTAATATTTACATACTTTGTTGGGATGTTTATAATTCAATTTTAAAACATAAAAGTATGATGATTGAAAGACTTAACAAGGGCGAAAGTGTTGACCGCCGAGTATGAGGTTGGAAGATCTACAATCTGTGACATAAAACAGAAAAAGTCTAAAATCGACCGGTAGGATTAATCTTAAAACAATTTTAGTGCTTTTCTTTGTACAACTACAACTTCCTAAAAATGTAGATACGATCTAAAAATGATTTTCATTATTTTGAGCAGTGTAAACACATCATCAATTTGACGTGAGGACTTTTGATATATTTTACAAATTTAAATTAATTATATGTCAGATTGACAAAAATAATCATTGATATAACACTTTATGGTCACTAAATCAACATCTGCCCAATATTTTATTATAAAATATAAGAATAAGAAACCAAGCGAAAATTACAAATTACTTTTTTCAGTGATACTTATTCGTAATTACTGTTTTTTTGCGTTTCATAATCAATCATCAATATTTAGTTTTCTCATTGTTCACAATTATATAACCCTTAATCACCGATAGGAGACTTTTCTTGAGGCCGAATCCCACATCTCAGTTAAAGTATATAAATAACTGGTACTCGGATGGGGTGAACGATTAATATTAAATTGGATGCTCGAGCTTTTTAACGAACGACGTTAAAAATTAATAAAAAAGTTGGAAAAGCTGAAACCACCTTAAAATAAACAATCTAAAACCATTCCCGGACACGATTATCCAAATTATTAATTGCTAAGAACAATAAAAAAACTTTCAACAACAAATAAATTTATTGAAAATGAAAACTGAGTATCCAAAAGAGCGCAACGACCAGAAGCAGTTATAAATTAAAAACAACTCAGATTTGTCTATATAATAAAGATAAAGCTGGACTTATCTATGGAAACCCCAGATGGCTGCAGCTCTCAACTGGATTCCCAGATGCTAGAGTTAAGTTTGAGCTTGTAGTCTGGTGATTGTTGTGGAAATTCCCAACCTGGCAGCTGTAGATATAAAGAATAAAATCACCACAAGTTTATTAAAATTTACTTTTGCTTCAAATGTGGATAGGTAGAGGAATAATTCGAATCAATTTCGAGGTCGAAAATAATTTCTTCAAAAAATCGAAAGTTAAAATAAATAAAATGTTTGAAGAAAAACTTGACAAGCCGAACGGTACGTTACAATTAATAATAACATGAGAACAAAAACAATTGGTCCTCAAGATATTTAAATATCAAAAAAAAAAACAGGAGCTGTGAGCAATTAGGGAACAAAACTGAAACTAAAGATCAAAATCTAAAACATTTTTCCTCACCATATATACTGTAATATAAGTTCTGATTCCGAAACTTTGGACTCAGAAACGAGGATTCGTATAAGTCCTCTTATCGCTCCCGAATTTTTTGCATCCTAAACACCCTGTATAAAATTCAAGAATGACATAATATATTAACTTTCTGGATCATATTCATACTGTATACAGAACTACATCAAAACTTGAAATTACATTGTCTGACGCGCGTTTTGATAACCAAGTTATCGTCTTCAGAGACTGAAGGTAAACAGAAAACAAAAGAAGTAATATCATATATTAAGTAACTTGTACTCTTTTGAACACTATTTACGAAGGACAGACATCTCAGAACCTAGAATATGGATTAAAAGATCATCAGTATTATAAAATAAAATAATAAAACTGCATTAACATACATTCAATAATTCTTAGAACGGAATCAAACATATTTTGGAAATGTATAATAAATTTTTACCTATTTTTGAAACTATTTTACAATTAAATTAGACCTATAATGAAGATTATTTATCAAGAAAAGATCTAAAATGTGGAATATTATCGGCACCACTAAATTGAATGTTCTCATAGGTTGAAAATTATACGAAAACAAAAACAATCGTTATTATGACTCTTTTCACATAATTATAAATTTAAGGAAAAACCTCATATCTCATTGAATAACTGAATTGCAAGAAAATAAACAACAAAAACATTTCTAAGTAAATGAACTTAGTTCCAAGATATTCATGCGAGAAAACGATACAAAGCCTTTGAGCGATGAAAAGTAATTGTCAAAGGTAAAAGAACGTTCTAAAAAATGTTCATTATTTGTCCTCAATATTCCCGTTGGGCCTAATTCGCATTTTTTCTTATGCTTAATATTTTGTGTTAATTAAAATTCACTTCCAGGAAACAAGTGAAAAAAGATAAATTATCTTGAATATAAAATGTTTGGTTTGCTCAGATGGTAAATGCAGAATCCTAAAATTAATCAAATCTGTATTCGGAGAAACATCCTGATTTTTCAAAAACGATTCCCACGTTCATGGTATCTCAAATTTATTTATGTAAATCGAACGTTAAAAAATATTATTTAAATAATTTGACCGCGAATTCAGTGGATTACCAAGATGTGAAATAGTAACTATTTCTTGTGTGATTTTTCGATTTTTTTCTGTCGTAATCGCGATTTATTGATCTATGGGTTTGTCTTGGACTCTAATACTATCTGTATGCAACCATGATATTTGTAGTGCTGTTCAAAAACATTTTTATTTGAACTGTTTTATGAGAGCTCGCATTGTCGTGCTGGAGAATGATTCGTCTTCTGCGATTGGTTTCTCTGTTTTTTTCAAACACTTCTGGCAAACAAAAGCTGATGTACCATTTAGGATTGACCATTCTACGTTGCTCTAATGGAACGGTGATTATCTGTAACCATTTGCTTCGAAGTGTTTCGTGCACGAACAACTTTCAACTTTTGTTGAACTTGACAGCAAAATGTTCATGCAACATTGAATGTAAGCGGATTAAATTAATGCCACATTATGCCTCTATCTTACGGTATATCATACGACGATTTCGCAATATCAGTTTACGTACAGCATCGATGTTTTTTGGCGCAACAGCCTTTTTTAGGCGACATTAACAAAATTCATCCTATAGCCAAGTACGACCACGATTGATTTGGAAAACCAGCAAAACACGGTACCTTGAGATGGTTCTTCATCATCAAAAGTCAAAGCGAGTTGGTTCAATTCACGTCAAAAGTCATAGAAAATCATGAATGATGATGTTGCAAGTATCTATAAACAACTCAAATATCCCTTATATGACACTTATGCATCATTAAGAATATCAAACTTTATGATGGAAATGTCATATTTGACATATCAATATCAGTGTTGCCATACCTCAAAACTTAAGTAGCAATCCTCGTATTATATCAGTACCATAGTTAAATTCATCAATTTATTTTTGCTAATAAGAAAGTAATTTTATATAAATTGATATCTCAGATCACCTACAAAGTGACCATTCATTTGTCAGACTATTTTTTCTTTCATATTGTATTCCAACATTTATTTGCAGTCCATGTTTATACACAAACATCTACGGGCTCAATGAAGAATCAACTTCTCTTCAACGTTGAGATTTTCTCCCTAGTTAAATTCGAAGATAGTCCCGTTCTTGTTCTGATTATTCGTTAAAACTTATCGTTACATGTTTAGGTTTTTGAGGCATACTTATATAATTGCTACATAAAACAAATGGAAAGTGGAAACCTCAACAAAATAATGGAGAATCAGTACATATACATCGTCAATAGCTTGTAAAAGCATATAGCCTTAATTCTGTTCTCTTTATAACCAACCAAGGGGTCGGAAGAAATGCATAACGCAAATTCACCCAATTACACGATTTTTCCAGGTCCTCTAACAGGGAAACTAAGCAAAACTGGAAAAAACATTTCAGACCAAAGTTTTGCGAAGTCTTATGCTCGATAACCCTGCCACTTAACGTTTTTCTCTAGGACGCATGTTTTCCCGAAAAATCGGAAAAACTGATTTTTAAGATTTTTTTCGTGCCTCCTACCGGTAAAAATATGCGTTATTAAGAAAAAAGTTTGAAACAAAAGTTGTCGAGAATTTTGCTTGCTACAACTTTGCCATTCACTATTTTTACCAAAAAAGTATAGTTTTCCAGAAAATGTTAGAAATGAATGTGGAAATCTCCTGCGTGCCCTCTAGCGGCTTAACTATACAACGTGCGAGAAAATTTTCAATGGCAAAATTGGTCGAAATTTAATTATCTAAAACTTATCTGGGTTAAGTTTTTCAATGGGACGCATATTTTTCTCGCAAATTAGTGAAATAAATGCAAAACCAGTAATTTTTAGTATATAAATGTCAATATCAACGCACACCACCCATTTTCGAGACTGTGGTAACTCGAATTCGGTTTCAGTAAGCCAAAATATAGTTAAGTAAGTTAACTGGTCTCGTTCCTGTGGAGAAAATTTCTCTGGAAAATATCTAATTTGAGTGGATTGATTTTAAACGACATTCGAATTCAAAATTGTTCTTTCCGTACTGAAAAATTTGTATAAACAATTTTTTTTATTTCGCAAATAACTTTTTAAAACAATCGTTACTTTACTGCTAAACAAAATTCATATTTCCTGACTGGAAAAATAATAAATGAGAGCTACGTTTTGGGTTTTGGCTATGCAAAAATTTTTATAAAATTAAAATTTTTTCTTAAAGTTGATATAGGGGTTTCGGTGTTGCCTTTTTTTCGAATTTTATTATTATTACGAATTAAAGCACCAATAGATACGCCTTTTGCAACATTTAATTTATATCAGTTCAATCTACAGTGGACAAAAAGTTTGATTTACCAAAACATAGAAAATATCAAAAACATTGTACAAAACATCTATACAAAAAATGAAAGGTGCTTAAACTAAAACCAACCAATGAACTCCTAATAGCGTGTGTTGCCGCCCCTCGCTCTAATTACAGCTTCCGTTCGTCTTGGAAGGGTTTTAAACAGGTCCTGGACGTATCCTAGCGGCATGTTTTCCCAGAAGTTAAAAAGAACATTTTGAAGATCATCTAGTGTTCTTATTGGTGCCGTATGTTGCTGAATTTGCCATCTTAGATGGTCCCAGACATGCTCTATTGGGTTGAGGTCCGGGCTACGTGCAGTCTAATTCAGGGTGGGTATCTCGACCTCTTCTAAGTACTGCAGAACCACTCTAGCAGCGTGTGGACGAGCATTATCGTGCATTAGCATAGAGTTGTCACCGATATGAGGCATATAGGCCACTACAGGGGATTCTAGGATATTGGTTATGTACCTGTCAGCATTTAGTCTTCCATCATTCACTGGTACTAACTCCGTGCGACCCTCGAAAGAAATTCCTCCCGAAACCATGATAAAGCCACCACCAGAGCTTTCAGTTTGACCAAAAAATTAACTTAATCGTGCCGTTCACCACGTCGCCTATATACTGGTACACGCTTATCTGATGAATACAGACAAAATCTTGATTCATCCGTGAATAAATGATTGGACCAATCTTGAATATTCCAATTTACGTGTTCTCGAGCAAATTACAATCTTGCTACTCGATGTTCTCTGGTAAGACGTGGACCTCTAACTGGCACTCTGGCTCGAATACCTGCTTCTCTCAGCCTATTTCGAACTGTTTGTAGGCTTATTCGGACATTACGAGCAGCCAGCAGATTTGTTTGCAGCCTACGAGCGGTGGTATGCGTAATTATTAACGCCGTTAACCTCAAATAACGAT